>NW_007256260.1:0-1153 GCF_000164805.1 Carlito syrichta | reverse complement strand
CCCCCCCATAGTTTCCCAGTACCATCAGTCATTTTCTCATAGTATTGCATTGGATGTTCAAGGTCCATTATATGAGTGAGAACATGTGATATTTGGATTTTTGTTTTTGTGAGAGGTCACTCAGTATTATAGACTCTAGTTCCATCCAGGTTGCAGCGAAATTCATGATTTTGTTCTTTTTTATGGCTGCGTAGTATTCCATCGTGTATATGTACCACGTTTTTAAAATCCAGTCCTCTTTTGATGGGCAGCATGGTTGTTTCCAGGTTCTTGCTATTGTGAACAATGCTGCGATAAACATGCGTGTGCAGGTATCTTTTTTATAGAGTGATTTGTGTTCTTCAGGGTATATTCCCAGTAGGGGGATTGCAGGGTCATATGGAAGGCCAATTTTTAGAGCTTTTAGGAATTGCCACACTGCTTTCCACAGAGGTTGCACTAGTTTACGCTCCCACTAACAGTGTAGAAGTGTTCCCTTTTCACCACACCCTCTCCAGCAGCTGTTATTTTTTGAGTTGTTGATAATTGCCATTCTGACTGGAGTTAGGTGGTATCTCAGTGTGGTTTTGATTTGCATCTCCCTGATGATTAGTGAGGTTGAGCATTTCTTCATGTGTTTGTTGGCTGCTCGAATGTCTTCTTTTGTGAAGTGTCTGTTCATGTCTTTTGCCCATTTTATAATGGGGTTGTTTGTTTTCTTCTTTTCAGTACGCTTCAGTTCCTTGTAGATCCAGGATGTTAAGCCTTTGTCAGACCTAGAGTTGGCAAATACTTTTTCCCAGTCTGTAGGCTGTCTCCCTGCTCTTTTGATGGTTTCTTTGGCTTTGCAGAAGCTTGTCAGTTTAATAAGGTCCCATTTGTCTATCTTCTCTCTTAAGTCCTGTGGGTTTCGGGTTTTGTACAGGAATTGGATGCCAGTTCCGATTTCCATGAGAGTATTTCCTTCCTTTTCTAAGGTTCTTATGGTTTGAGGTTTTACATTTAGGTCTCTGATCCATTTGGAGTTAACCTTTGTGCATGGGGATAGATAGGGGTCCTGTTTCAATCTTCTGCATGTGGTCAGCCAGTTTTCTCAGCACCATTTACTGAATAGGTTCTCCTCTCCCCATTGGTAGGTGGTGGGGGCTTTGTCGAAGATGAGTTGGTGAGAAAT
>NW_007256259.1:2148-8644 GCF_000164805.1 Carlito syrichta | reverse complement strand
AACCGGATTCCCTTTCCATTCTCATGAAGATGCCCTGAATTTCCCTGTCCATGTGGATTCAAAAAATCTGTGTACAAAAATGCAGATGCCCAGATGTTTCCTGGGGACGTGGAATTCACGGATCCTGGTTACATTTTAATAAAAAGTACTAAATATTTGGCAACTGCAAAGCCCTCGGCCCCTCTACAAATGAAGTACAAACGGAAATTTAAGGATTACCAAGTTCATCTTAAGACCAAAGTTACATCCAAATACGGCAGTATGATACTTTTTTCCCGGGAATCTGGCCTTAATTGTTCCGAGGAACTTAAGGGATTTGTACTACCAGATACCCAATTACAACTCTCAACAACACCAGATGTTGCTGGAGTCCTGAAATGACTGATTCATAATACCCACAAGCCAAATATCTCTGAAACATGAGACGAGCTCGCAGCCTTAATTCTTGTTTATACTACATCAAGACGCCCTGATAATTTTTCGGATTGTGCAATAGTGTATCACAGATTCCTTATTCTTCTTTACCGAGGGGCCGTGTAATGTCCTGTATATGAGGACTCCCTTTCCCCAGAAACCTGTTTGGAAACCCTGATTCTTGTTTTGCCATTAGGAAGATATCCTGTAGATATTATGAGTATGAGGGAGGAACCGTGTAAAAGAGGTTTGTTAGTTCTCCTTAGCTAGAGATCATATAGATTCTGCATATGAGGACTGCTATAACCTATGTTCCAGCTTCTAACCCCTGATTCTTGCTTAGCCCACAGCAGATGGCCTGTTGACTTTAAGGACAGAGGACTGCTATAACACCGATTCTTTTTCTTCCTTGGCAAAGGGCTGTGGATTTTCCTGTATATTAGGACTCTCATTAGATATATCCTGCTTTGAAACACTGATTCTTTTAGAACTTTCCAAGATGCTCTGTAGATTTTTGGGATTGAGGACTTGTGTAACCCAGATTTCTTACTCTTTCTTACCAAAAGGTCGTGCAGTTGCCTGTAAATAAGTACTCAATTTTCCAGATTCATGCTCGAAAACATCATGATTTGTGTTTAGCCCATCCCAAGATGACCTTAAGCTTTTTTGGGATTGAGAACACGAGTAACGAAGATTCCTTATTCTTACTTAGCAATAGGCAGTGAAGTTTCCTGTATGTGAGGACTCCCATTACCCAGATTCCTACATCAAAAATCTGATTCGTGGTTACCACTTCGGAAGACAGCCTGCAGTTTTGAGACTGAGGACTCATATAAGGAAGATTCCTTATACTTCCTTACCAATATGACATGTAGTTTCCTGTATATGATGACCTCCATTACCCAACTTCCTTTTTCACGCTGCAGGATGCCGAGACAGTTCCTGGTGACAGAGAATTCCAGTTTTGTGAATATCAAGAGAAAGACCTCCATAATGTTCTTTCCAAACCCAAAACCCCAATTCCTGCCTGCCGAGCCACAAGAATTTTCTGTAGTTTTAAGTCACCTGAATCGAAGAATTTTGTACCAATATAGCTTTTGATTCTGGAGAATATAATTATGGTCGTAGATTGTGCCAGGCAACAAAAGGATTTCTAGGGCCACATCCTAGATTACAACTAACAAGAGGACTAGAAAGATCCTGAGGATTTGTAAGGAAAGATTTAGCATATCCAAGGATCAAGTAGCTCTGAAAATGTAGGGACCCAGAAGCCCAGATAGCTGATTAAACCATATGAAGAGGCGCTGTAGATTTCAGAAAATGACAACTCCTAGAAACGGATTTCCTTTTAATTCTCAGTAAGATGCCCTGATTTTTCATGTCGATTTGGATCCAAACTCAGTATATCAAAAGATAGATACCCAGAAGTTTCCTAGGTTTGTGGATTCCCTGTTTAGTGGTTACCATTAAAAGTATGTAGTAAACATTTGGCAAGTGCTAAAATCTTGTCCCTTCTCAAAATAAAAAGAGACACAGAATGGGAAGGATTACATTGTTCACCTTAAGACCAGAGATACATCCAAATATGGCAAGAAGATTCTTTTTTGTCCTGGAATCTGACCTTAGATGTTCTGAGGAACCTAAAGGACTTGGAGTGCAAAATACCATTTACAACTTTTAAGAGGACCAGAATGTTGCTGGAGTCCTAATATAACCCATTCATAATATCCGAATGCTAAATTGCTCTGAAACATTTGGGGAGCTCGAAGATCTTTTTCTTGTTTGTCCCATAGCAGACAACCTGGGAATTTCTTGGATTGAGGGCTCATACAACCATGACTCTTTACTCGTATCTAGTTGGAGGCCATGTAGTGTCTTGTATGAGAGGACTCTCTTTCCCTTGATTCCTGTTTCTAAACCCTGATACTTGTTTAGCACTTAGTAAGAAGTATTGTAGATTTTTTTATAGACGAAACTTAGAAAACAGATTTCTTCTCTTTGAATAGCAAGTTGCCATGTAGTTTCCTGTAGATGAGGATTGCTATTACACACATTCATTCCTCGAATCCCTGATTCTTCTTTAGCCGTCAGCATGATGCCCTGTAGATTTTCAGGAATGAGGACTCATATATCACAGATTACTTATTTTAGCAACAGCCATGCAGTTACCTGTATTAGAGTTCTCCTGTACTCAGATACATGCGTCGAAAGCTGGATTCTTGTTTAGATGTTAGGAAGAAGCCATATTTTTTTTGGAGGTTGAGAAAACATGTCACCCACATTCCTTATTCTTTCTTAGGAAAAGTCAGTCCATTTGTCTGTATACGGGCTTTTCATTTCCCTAGTATATGCTTCAAAACCCAAATTCATGTTAAGCACTTTAGGCAGAAACCCTGAAGTTTTATTGGGATAGGGGACAGGTGTAAACCAGATTCCTTATTCTCCTTTAGCAATACACAGTGTAGTTTCCTGTATATGAGGACTCCCGTCTTTTAGATTCTGACTCCCAAATCGTGAATGTTTGGTATCTCTTAGCAAGACGGTCTGTATGTTTTTGAGATGGAGGCCTCATGTAACCATGATTCCTTATTCTTCTGTAGGAACGGGTCATGTAGTGACCTGTATATGAGGATTCCCATTATTGAAATTCCTGCTTCATTCTCAGCAAGACGCCTAGATATTTCCTGGTGATGTAGAAATCCAGTTGCTTGGATATGGAGAGAAAGACTCCCATAAAGTTCTTGAGGAATTTGAACCCAAGATTCCTGGTCCCTTTTCAAAAAGACACACTAAAAATGTGGCGACATAGAAGCCCAGATTGCTGATTAAACCTTATCAAGTGACTTTGTAGATTTAGGCGATAGAGAATTCCAAGAACCAGAATCCCTTTCCGTTCTCAGGAAGATGCCCTGAATTTCCCTGTCCATGTGGATTCCAAAAATCTGTGTACAAAAATGCAGATGCCCAGATGTTTCTTAGGGACGTGGAATCCACGGATCCTGATTACATTTTAATAATAAGTATAAATATTTGGCAACTGCAAAGCCCTCGACCCCTCTACAAGTAAAGTACAAACGAAAATTTAAGGATTACCAAGTTCATCTTAAGACCAAAGTTACATCCATATACGGTAGTATGACACTTTTTGTTCCGGGAATCTGGCCTTAATTGTTCTGAGGAACTTAAGGGATTTGTACTACCAGATACCCAATTACAACTCTCAACAACACCAGATGTTGCTGGAGTCCTGAATTGACTGATCATAATACCCACAAGCCAAATATCTCTGAAACATGAGACGAGCTTGCAGCCTTAATACTTTTTTATACTGCATCAAGACGCCCTGATAATTTTTCAGATTGTGGAATACTGTATCACAGATTCCTTATTCTTCTTTACCGAGAGGTCGTGTAATGTCCTGTATATGAGGACTCCCTTTCCCCAGAACCCTGTTTGGAATCCCTGATTCTTGTTTTGCCATTAGGAATATGTCCTGTAGATATTGTGATGGAGGAACAGTGTAAAAGCGGTTTCTTAGTTCTCCTTAGCTAGAGATCATATTGATTCTGCATATGAGGACTACTATTACCTATGTTCCAGCTTCTAACCCCTGATTCTTGCTTAGCCCACAGCAAATGGCCTGTTGATTTTAAGGACTGAGGACTGCTATAACACCGATTCTTTTTCTTCCTTGGCAAAGGGCTGTGGATTTTCCTGTATATTAGGACTGTCATTAGATATATCCTGATTTGAAACTCTGATTCTTTTAGAACTTTCCAAGATGCTCTGTAGATTTTTGGGATTGAGGACTCGTGTAACCCAGATTTCTTACTCTTTCTTACCAAAAGGTCGTGCAGTTGCCTGTAAATAAGTACTCAATTTTCCAGATTCATGCTCGAAAACACCATGATTTGTGTTTAGCCCATCCCAAGATGACCTTAAGCTTTTTTGGGATTGAGGACCCGAGTAACACAGATTCCTTATTCTTACTAAGCAATAGGCAGTGAAGTTTCCTGTGTGTGAGGACTCCCATTACCCGGATTCCTACTTCAAAAATCTGATTCGTGGTTACCACTTAGGAAGACGGCCTGCAGTTTTGAG
Organism: Carlito syrichta; assembly: GCF_000164805.1. Classification (NCBI taxonomy): domain Eukaryota; kingdom Metazoa; phylum Chordata; class Mammalia; order Primates; family Tarsiidae; genus Carlito; species Carlito syrichta. The sequence continues at coordinate 4,129 of NW_007256259.1, read as the reverse complement.
ACTGAGGACTCATATAAGGAAGACTCCTTATACTTCCTTACCAATATGTCATGTAGTTTCCTGTATATGATGACCTCCATTACCCAACTTCCTTTTTCACACTGTAGGATGCCGAGACATTTTCTGGTGACCAAGAATTCCAGTTTTGTGAATATCAAGAGAAAGACCTCCATAATGTCTTTCGGAACTGGAATCCAAGATTCCTGGTTCCCCTTCACAATACCTCCCCCAAATGTGGAATATTCCAAACCCAAAACACCAATTCCTGCCTGCCCAGCTACAAGAATTTTCTGTAGTTTGAAGTCACCTGAATCAAGGAATTTTGTACCAATATACCTTTTGATTCTGGAGAATATGATTATGGCTGCAATTGGTGCCAGGAAACAAAGGATTTCTAGGGCGAAATCCTAGATTACAACTAACAAGAGGACCAGACAGAGCCTGAGGATCAGTAATGACAGATTTAGTGTATCCAAGGAGCAAGTAGCTCTCAAAATGCAGGGACCCAGAACCCCAGATTGCTGATTAAACCATAGTAAGAGGGGCTGTAGATTTCGGGAAATGAGAACTCCTCGAAACGGATTTCCTTTTAATTCTCAGTAAGTTGCCCTGATTTTTCATGTCGATTTGGATCCAAATTCAGTATATCAAAAGACAGATACCCAGAAGTTTCCTAGGTTTGTGGATTCCATGTTTACTGGTTACCATTAAAAGTATGTAGTAAACATTTGGCAAGTGCTAAAATCTTGTCCCTTCTCAAAAAAAAGAGACTCGGAATGGGAAGGATTACATGGTTCACCTTAAGAACAGAGATACATCCAAATATAGCAAGCAGATTCTTTTTGTCCTGGAATCTGACCTTAGATGTTCTGAGGAACCTAAAGGACTTGGAGTCCAAAATACCATTTTCAACTTTTAAGAGGACCAGAATGTTGCTGGAGTCCTGATATAACCGATTCATAATATCCGAATGCTAAATTGCTCTGAAACATTTGGGGAGCTCGAAGATCTTTCTCTTGTTTGTCCCCTAGCAGACAACCTGGGAATTTCTTGGATTGAGGGTGCGTACAACCCTGACTCTTTACTCATATTTACTTGGAGGCCATGTAGTGTCCTGTATGCGAGGAATCTCTTTCCCTTGATTCCTGTTTCTAAACCCTGATACTTGTTTAGCCCTTAGTAAGAGGTATTGTAGATTTTTTGATAGACGAACCGTAGAAAACAGATTTCTTCTCTTGTATTAGCAAACGTCCATGTAGTTTCCTGTATATGACGATTGCTATTACCCACATTCATGCCTCCCTGATTCTTCTTTAGCCGTCAGCATGATGCCCTGTAGATTTTCAGGACTGAGGACTCATATATCACAGATTCCTTATTTTAGCAACAGCCGTGCAGTTACCTGTATTTGAGTACTCCTGTACTGAGATACATGCGTCGAAAGTTTGATTCTTGTTTAGAACTTAGGAAGACGCCTATATTTTTTTGGAGATTTAGAAAACATGTCACTCACATTCTTTATTCTTTCTATAGGAAAAGTCAGTCCATTTGTCTGTATATGTGCAATTCATTTCCCTAGTATATGCTTCAAAAACCCAAATTCGTGTTTAGCCCTTAGCAAGAAACCCTGAAGTTTTATTGGGATGGAGGACAAGTGTAAACCAGATTCCTTATTCTCCTTTAGCAATACACGGTGTAGTTTCCTGTATAAGAGGACTCCCGTTATCCAGATTCCTATTCCCAAAACCAAAATGGTCGTTATCTCTTAGCAAGACGGTCTGTATATTTTTGAGATGGAGGCCTCGTGTAACCAAGATTCCTTATACTTCCGGAGCAACAGGTCGTGTAGTGACCTGTATATGAGGATTCCCATTATTGAAATTCCTGCTTCATTCTCAGCAAGACACCTAGATATTTCCTTGTGACCTAGAAATCCAGTTGCTTGGATATGAAGAGAAAGACTCCCATAAAGTTCTTGAGG
>NW_007256259.1:0-927 GCF_000164805.1 Carlito syrichta | reverse complement strand
TACTTTGAGGTCACATGAATCGAGGAATTTTGTACCAATATACCGTTTGATTCTGGGGAATATGATTATGGTCGTAGATGGTCCCAGGAAACAAAAGAATTTCTAGGGCCCAAATCCTTGATTACAACTAACAATAGGACCAGGAAAATCCGGAGGATCTCTAATGACAGATTTAGCATATCCACGGAGGAAGTAGCTCTGAAAATGTAGGGACCCAGAAGACCAGATTGCTGATTAAACCTTATCAATAGGCCCTGTAGATTCCGGAAAATGAGAACGCCTAGAACCGGATTTCCTTTTTATTCTCAGTAAGATGCCCTGATTTTTCCTGTCGATTTGGATTCCAAATTCAGTATATCAAAAGACAGATGACCAGACGTTTCCTAGTTTCGTGCATTCCATGATTCCTGGTTGACATTAAAAGTACATAGTAAACATTTGGCAAGTGCAAAACGCTTGTCCCGTCTCAAAATAAAAAAAGACACGAAAAGGGAAGTATTACAGGGTTCACCTTAAGACCAGAGTTACATCCAAATATGGCAAGAAGATTCTTTTTGTCCTGGAATCTGGCCTTAGTTATTCTGAGGAACCTAACGGACTTGGAGATCCCAATACCATTTACAACTTTTAAGATGACCAGAATGTTGCTGGAGTCCTGAAATGAGCGACTCATAATATCCGAATGTTAAATTGCTCTGAAACATTTGGGGAGCTCGAAGATCTGTTTCTTGTTTGTCCCATAGCAGACAACCTGGGAATTTTTTTGATTCAGGACGTGTACAACAACGATTCTTTATCCTTACACAGTTGGAGGCCATGGAGTGTCCTGTATGTGAGGACTCTCTTTCCCTTGATTCCTGTTTTGAAACCTTGATTCTTGTTTAGCCCTTAGTAAGAAGTCATGTAGATTTTTTGATAGAGGAACGG
>NW_007256258.1:18412-19045 GCF_000164805.1 Carlito syrichta | reverse complement strand
TACCAGCGCGCCACCTCGTGGCTACTTCTGGGCCCTACAGCCCCCCCAGCCCAGCACCCCGCCAGGCCCCGGGGGCGGGGTCCCCGCCGTGGGCTCTGCCAGGCAGGAAAGTATGGAGGGGGCTCTGCGCCCCTTTCCAAGTGAGACCCCCGCACAGGCTGCCGGGGCTCAGAGGGCTCGGCGCGTTGGCGGAAGCCGAGCGCGCAGCCCGAGGGGCAGGAGAGGGGCCCGCCGGCTCCCGGCCGCTCCCGGAGGCCGCCGCGTGGGAAAGGTGGGGGCGGGGGCGGGCGAGGGGAGCGCTATCTGTCTGTCTATCTCCGCGTCCCCCCAGCGCCCGAGCCCGTGGCGGGGCGAGTTGCCACCCGCTCGGGGTGCCCTCTGTTCTGCTGCCAAGAGGGCGCCGGGGGGGCCCGCGGCGCTGGGGGCAGGAAGGGCACCGGGCGGGCCGGCTCCCTCCCAGGAGGGGAGCGAGGGAGGCGGGCAGGGCCCGCGGTGGAGCCCCCGGCCCCCACGGAGAGGGGCCGGGAGCAGTCATTCATTCCCGTCCCTTCTCTGGGGCCGGGGATTCAGAGCCGGGCGGGGTTTACCCTCCCGCGAGGCCCTCGGGGACGCCTCCCTCCTCTCCTCACCCCT
>NW_007256258.1:15493-17043 GCF_000164805.1 Carlito syrichta | reverse complement strand
TCCCCTCCTTCTCCTCCTCCTCCCTTTCTCCTCCCTCCTTCCTCCTCCCAGGTCTCTGTCACCCAGGCTGGAGTGCAGTGGCACAATCACAGCTCACGGCAGCCTCGGACCCGATCCTGCGGCCTCAGCCTCCCGAGTAGCTGGGACTACAGGCACACTGCACCATGCCCGGCTAATTATTTGGTATATTGAATTATTGTTGCTGTTATTGTGTGGAGAGAGGGTCTCACTATTTAGCCCAGTCTGGTTGAACTCCTGACCTCAAGTGACCTTCCCGCCTCAACCTCCCAGAGTGCTGGGATGACAGGCCTGAGCCACGGCACCTGGCCCCTAAATATTCACTTTTCACCATCACCTTGCGCTACTCCGCGGCTACCACCTTCACCTCCTCACACTTGTCTTTGTCCGGCCGGTGGCTCCTCCCCTTGGGTTTCTCCTGTGTGCATCAAGATGGCCTCGAGCCCCTTCAAGTTCTGATGCTCTAACTTCGGTTCCAAAGTCTAGGACTCTCTTCTCTCAAGGGTGAGCTCTCTGGCTGAGCCCCTGAGCCTCTGCTGCAAGTGGGACCCATGCTGAGTGCCGGGTGTAGTGAGGAACAAGACAGGCAGGTGCTTCTCTCACAGAGCCCGCTTTCCAGTGGGGCACATGGGCCCATGGCGACAGTCTCACCGTTATGGGATGTGCGCTGTGAAGGGGTAGTGCACACTGTTGTGACAGCCCAAGGGGGCCTGAGCCCTGCACAGAGGCAGGAGGACGTCAGAACCAAGGCTCGAAGGCTCTGTGGGGCTCAGCTGGGAAAGGCAGGGATGAGAGGAAGGAGAGGGTCCCCAGGCCCTGGAAAAGCCTGTGCCAAGATGGGTCAGGTGTGGGGGCCCATGCCTGTGGTCCCAGCTACTCGGGAGGCTGAGGTGGAAGGATTGCTGGAGGCCAGGAGTTTGAGACCAGCCTGAGCAACATAGCGAGACCCCCAACTCTACAGACAATTTTTAAAAATTAGCTGGGTGTAGTGGCATGCACCTGCAATTCCAGCTACTCGGGAGGCTGAGGTGGAAGGATTGCTGGAGGCCAGGAGTTTGAGACCAGCCTGAGCAACATAGCGAGACCCCCAACTCTACAGACAATTTTAAAAAATTAACTGGGTGTAGTGGCATGCACCTGCAATTCCAACTACTTGGGAGGCTGAGACAGGAGGGTTGCTTGAGGCCAGGAGTTCAGGGCTGCAATGAGCCATGATCATGCCACTGCACTCCAGCCTGGGCGACAGAGAACCTGACATTTTTTTTTTTTGAGTTGGAGTCTCACTGTCACCCAGGCTGGAGTACAGTGGCACACTCACAGCCCTCGCAGCCACCACTGCAGCCTCAACCTGCTGGGCTCAGGCAATCAATCCTTCCACCTCAACCTTCCAAGTAGCTGGAAATACAGATGTGCACCACCATGGCTGGCTAATTTTTTGATTTATTGTAGAGACGAGGTCTCGCCATGTTGCCCAGGCTGGTCTCAAACTCCTGAGCTCAGGCAATCCTCTGGCCTCTGCCTCCCAAAGTGCT
>NW_007256258.1:11366-14825 GCF_000164805.1 Carlito syrichta | reverse complement strand
AGACCTTGTCTCTACAAAAAAAAAAAAAAAAAGAAAAAGCAAAACTAAAAATTAGCCAGGCATGATGGTGTGCGCCTGTAGTCCCAGCTACTTGGGAGACTGAGGCAGAATTATTGCCTGAGCCCAGGAGATCAAGTCTGCGGTGAGTGATATTTGTGTCACTGCACTCTAGCCTGGGCAACAGAGTGAGACCCCCGACTCAAAAACAAAGCAAAACTTTTCACTGGAGTTCAACAAACATGCAGAAAAGTGTACGAGGCATAATGAAATAATTTACAGAAATGCAACCCAGCAGTGTAACCAGCACCAGTATAAGCAACAGGCAAAAGCAACATCCCCAGCACTCGAAAGTACCCCCACTTCCAACTACTACCCTCTGAGGTCAACACTATCTCACTCCTAGCACCATAGGTTGGGTTTGCAATTTGGGGCTTTCATATTAGTGGAAGTCTGTAGTTTATGCAGTCAGCCCTTTGTATCTCTGGGCTCCACCTCTGTGGATTCAACCAACCTTGGATCGAAAGTATTCTGGGGAAAAAAAAAATTACATCTGTGCTGGGCATATACGGGGCATTTTTCCTTGTCATTAGTCTCTGAACAATAGAGTATAACAATATTTACATCATGTTTACGTAGTGTTGGGTATTACAAATGACCTCGCGATGATTTAAAGTATACGGGAGGATGTGCATAGGTCATATGCAAACACTACACCATTTCACCATTTTATAGCAAGGACTTGAATATCCGTGGATTCTGGTATCTAAGGGAGGTCCTGGAACCAACTCCCCAAGATGCCGAGGGTGGGTTGTGTTGCTCTTTTGTGTCTGGAGGAATTTGCTCGTATGAATATATCACCATTTATTTATCTGATCTACTGGTGTTTGTTTGTTTGTTTGTTTGTTTGTTTGTAGAGACAGGATCTTGCTATGTTGCCCAGGCTGTTCTCGAACTCCTGGCCTCAAGTGGCCCTCCCTCCTTGGTCTCCCAAAGTGGTGGGATTATAGGCGTGAGCCACTGTGCTCGGCCCTGTTCTTCTGTTGATGGGCGTTTGTGTAGTTTCCAGTTGGGATGATCATGACCAGAGCTGCTGTGAGCATTCCTGTACATGTTCTCTGGTGCCTGTGTCCATGCTGCTGCTGGGCACCAAAGGGTGGAATGGGTCCCACAGTGTGTGTATATGTTCACCTCCAACATGCAGCCAAGTAGTTCTCTGGAGTGGCTGTGCCGTTAGTTCAGTTGTGATCATGTTGGTTTTGAGTGTCTTTGGGTATCTAGAAAGAGCAGTCCCGGCAGCAGTTGGCTACATGGATCTGAAAATTGGGCAAGAAGCTGGGGTTGGAGCTGGGGCAGTGGCTCATGCCTGTCATCCCAGCACTTTGGGAAGTGGTGGCAAGAGAATCGTCTGAGTCCAGGGATTCGAGACCAGCCTGAGCAACTTGGTGAGACCTTGTCTCTATAATAAATCAAAAAATTAGCCAAGTGTGGTGGCACACGTCTGTGGCTCCAGCTACTTGGAAGGCTGAGGAGGAAGCATCGCCGGAGCCCAGCAGGTCGAGGCTGTGGTGGCCGTGAACAGGCCACTGCACTGCACTCCAGCCTGGGTGGCAGAGAGACTCCAATGAAAAAAAAAGAAGCTGAGGCTGGAGATGCAAATGGGAGTCTTTGGCCTCTTACGCCAGTGGAGCCATCGGCATGGGTGGGATGATCTGGGGAAGGGGAGAACACGGGCTAGGCAGGGGCCCTGCAGCACCCGTGGGAGGCAGCACAGAGGGAGGTGGCCCCTGAGTGGGGTTAGGGGGTGGGGCTGGGGGTGTTTCAAGGAGCCAGCAAGGTCAAGTCTTTTTTTTTTGAGACAAGGTCTGGCCCTGTCCAGGTTGGAGTGCAGTGGCATGATCATAGTTAAATGTAACCTCTAACTTCCTGGGCTTAAGCGGTTCTCCTACCTCTGCCTCCTGAGTAGCTAGGATTACAGATGCACGCCACCATGCCCAGCTAATTATTTTACTTACTTTTTCGGAGACAGGGTCTCATTTTTGTTGCCCAGGCTGGTCCTGAACTGGCCTCAAGCGACCCTCCCGCCTCAGTCTCCCAAAGTGCTGGGTTTACAGATACGAGCCACCACGCTCAGCCGGCAAAGTCAGATCTTGCCGTGGACGTGTGGTCAGGGCAGAATGAGCGCTGAGAGGTACTCTCTGCACCATGTCTCGGGAGGTGGTTGATGACATCAGGAAGAGCAGGCTGGGGGAGGGGAGCTGGAAGGCTGTTTACAGCTGGTGGAGGCCCTATGGGGTGGGAGGAAAGGAAGAGACCACTTGCAGGCAGCTCAGTCGGGCAGCTTAGGCAGGAGCGGGGTAGGTGGAGGGCGGTGGCCAGAGGGCATCTGGCGTCTTGGGAGGGGCATGTGAGTGTTTTAAGTGGGAGCAAGCCTGTTTGGATGTCAATTATGGCAGCGGGTGGAGAAGGATTAATCAAGAGCACTGTCCCTGAGTAGGTGGGAGGGGAGGGGCCTGGAACCCCCCCAAAGGGTTAGTCCTACAGCAGATGATTATCTCTTCCGTTGAGTCAAGGCAGAAGATGAACCGATAAGACCAGGTGTTTGCTGAGTGCTCACTGTGTGTCAGGCCCTGCTCGAAGCATCTACAAATACACGTGTGAGTTCATTCCTTGCTCCCAAGCACCCAAGGAGATGGGTGCTCTCATTTCTGCCTTTTGCTGCAGGGGAAACCGAGGCACAGAGAGGCTAAATAAGTGGTGGATTCAAGATTTAGGCCAGGTGCAGTAGCTTGCACCTGTAATCCCAGCACTTTGGGAGACTAAGGTGGGAGGATCACTTGAGCGCAGGAGTTTGAGACCAGCTTAGGCAACATAGCTAAACCTCATCTCTACAAAAAAAAAAAAAAATTAAATTAGACGGGCATAGTGGCAAACATCTATAGTCCCAGCTATTTTTGGGGGGGTGGTAGAGATGAGATCATGCAGAGGCAAGGATTGCCTGAGGCCAGGAGGTGGAGGCTATGGTGAGCCACGATTGTGCCACTGCACTACAGCTGGGCAACAGAGTGAGACCCCAACACACACACACACACACACACACACACACACACACACACACACACACACTACAAACAATTTTATTTTTGTGCCCAAGCAGTCTGACTCTTAACCTCTATGGGGCAGGCAGGTCAGAGGTAATTTGACAGAGCTGGATACTGGCCACGTGGGTGTTTGTTACACACTCTCTACTTTTATATATGTAAAGTAAAAAAAAAAAAAAAGAGTTATTTGGGAGTTCCTCTATGGGTGCACATGCAGAGTTAATTACTAATAAGAGAGGAGGGGTGGGACCAGAGTTTTAGGAAGAGTGGGAAAAGGTGAGCAGGTTTAAAGTGTGGCTGCTAGCCGGGCTCGGTGGCTCAGCCTGTAATCCCGTGCCTTTGGAGGCTGAGGTGAGTGGAT
>NW_007256258.1:3309-11259 GCF_000164805.1 Carlito syrichta | reverse complement strand
GGAAGGATCGCCGGAGCCCAGCAGGTCGAGGCTGCAGTGACCGGGAGCGGCCACTGCACTCCAGTCTGGGTGACAGAGTGGACTCAAAAAAAAATAAAAATAATTAAAAAAATAAAGTGTGGCTGCTGTGTGGGGAACAGGGAGAGGATCAGGGGACACAGGAGAGTTCCCGGGGGTGCCAGGATCCTCTCTGTGGTGGGAGACCATAGGGTTGTAGGTTGCAGGGACTCCAGGAGGCATGGGGGGGGGGCAATTCTAGGTGGGGGGCTGCTCTCTAGCTGGCTCACTGCCTGTGGTGGGCAGATGTGGGGTTGACCAGGGTGGAGGTTGGCCTGACAGGCAAGAGGAGAACAGTTAGTAAGGGTTGTTCTAGAAGTTTCTGGGGGTGGGGGTGGGGTCTCAGTTGAGCATGGAAGTAAAGAGTGGACACCTGTAATCCCAGCACTCTGGGAGGCCGAGGCAGGAGGATTGCTTGAGCCTAGCAGTTTGAGACCAACCTAGACAACGTAACAAGATCTCATCTCTACAAAAAGAAAAGAAAAATTACCCAGTGTGGTGGTGCATTTCTGTAGTCCTAGGTACTTGGGAGGCTGAGGCAGAAGAATCACATGAGCCCAGGAAGTTGAGGCTGCGGTGAGCCTCACTGCACTCCAGCCTGGGTGATCCACATGTATATAGAATGGAATATTGGCAGAGAAATAGAGGTGAGTTCCAGGTTTGAGGTCCTGAAGAGGCCCGAGAGAGGTCACAAGGATATTTGAAGGAGTACTCTCAGGGGAGTTCACATTTCAGGTGAGAGCAGTTTCAGGTGGTGACCAGGTGCTGGAGGTCGTGGAACCTCTGTGAAGCTCACGAACTTAAGCCCCAGGGTCTGGGATAGGCCAAATGGTGGCCTCTAAAGATATCAGGTCTTTATCTCTGAAATCTGTAGATTTTATTTGAAAGAAAAAAAAAGATCTTTGTAGATGTGATTCAATTAAGGGCTTAGAGATGGGGAGATTACCCTGGGTTATTCGGTTGGACAACTGTCCTTCTAAGACAGAGGCAGAAGGAGAGTCAACAGACACTGAAGAGAAGGCAATATGACCATGGAGCTGTTGGTCTTGAAGGTTGAAGTGATGTGACCAAGGAATGCTGACAGTCAGCATGGGGTAGAAGAGGCGAGAGGTGGCTTCTCCCTGAGAGCTTCTAGGAGGAAGAGCAGTCCTGCCAACACTTTGGTTTCAGCCCAGCAAAACTGATTTCAGACTCCTGATCTTCAGAATGGCAAGGAAATAAATTTCTGATGTCTTAAGTCACCAAATTTGTGGTAATTCGCCTTGGCAGCCACAGAAAACAGACACAAGGTCCCTCACCTGCACATGCCCTTTCAAGGCTGGAAAGGGCCTTAGCCACATTCCCACATGGTCATGTGTCTGCGTAATATTGGCAGAACAAACTCAGGACCTACAGAGTCAGGTCTGCTTGAATGTGGTTATGAAGGCTGGAAATAAAGACCCTTGGAGAGGAGATAGACAACATTTTTATGGTCACCCCAGGATGCTGGCACAGACTAGGGGAGAGCTGTGAGCTGGCTGGGTCTTCACTCCTGAGGGGCAGCTAGTGCAGTGTTGGTAGGTGCCAGAGACAAGCAATGGTAGAAGTCACTGGATATGGCTGCTAGTGCAATAAGACAAGAAAAGGAAATGAAATATATACAGATTGAGAGGGAAGAAATATAGTGTCTTTGTTCTCAAGTGACAGGATGTCTGTTTAGAAAATCCCAAAGAATCATCAAAAACTTCCTGAAACTAATAAGTGATTATAGCAAGTTTAATATACAAAAGTCTACTGCTTTCCTATATACTAGCAATAAGCACTTGGAATTTGAAATTGAAAATGCATTACCATTTACATTAGCACCAAAGATATTTATGTATAAAATCTAGCAAAATAGGTACAGGATCTATATGGGTAAAACTATAAAACTCTGATGAAATAAATAAAAATCTAGATAAATGGAGAGATATTCATGGATTCATGGATAGGAAGATTGTTAAGGTGTCAGTTCTCCCCAATTGGATCTATTCATTCAGTGCAATCCCAACCATAATCTCAGAAAGGTATTTTGTGGATATTGACAAACTGATGCTAAAGTTTAAATGTAGAGGCAAAAGACCCCAAACAGCCAACGCAATACTTAAGAAGAAGAAAAACAAAGCCTGAGGACTGATACTGCCTAATTTCAAGATTTGTTACCAAGTAAGCACAATACAAGTAATCAAGACAGTGTGATATTAGCGATAGACCAGACAGATACATCAATGGAATAGAACAGAAAGCCTGGAAATGGACCCATACAAATATAGTCAACTGATATTTAACAAAGGAATAAAGGCAATTCAATGGAGAGAGGATAGTCTTTTCAACAAATGGTGCTGAAACAACTAGATAGTATAAAGACTAAAAAAAGAACAACAAAAAAGAATCTAAACACACACCTTATATCCTTCACAAAAATTAACTCAAAGTAGATCGTAGACCTAAATGCAAAACATAAAACTATAAAACCTTAGAAGATGACATAGAAGAAAGTCTATGTGACCTTGAGTTTGGCAATGAGTTTTTAGGTACAAAACTCAAAACACGCTACATAAAGGAGAAAAATTAATAAAATTTGCTCTGTGAAAGACACTGTTAAGAAAATGAAATGACAAACCACAGACGGAATAAAATCTTTGCAAAACACATATCTGATAAAGGACTCTATCCAAAATTTACAAAAACTCTTTTTTCTTTTTTCAGCCAAAGCCTCACTCTGTCACCCAGCATACTCACGGCCACCACAGCCTTGACCTGCTGGGCTCAGGTGATCCTTCTGCTTCAGCCTTCCAAGTTCTGGAACCATAGCCACGTGCTATCATGCCCGGCTAATTCTGTTATTTATTGTAGAGACGAGGTCTCACCAAGTTGCCCAGGCTGGTCTCAAACCCTGGGTTCAGGCAATCCTCTCACCTCCACCTCCCAAAGTGCTAGGATTACAGGCTTGAGCCACCATGCCCAGCCAAAATTTACAAAAACTCTTAAAACCCAAGCAGGTTGCTTGAAAACAAACAACCCAATTCAGATATGGGCAAAAGATCTGAACAGACACCACACTAAGGATGATACACAGATGGTAAATAAGCATATGAGATGTTCAACATCAGGAAATTGCAAATTAAAGCAACAATGATATCCTTGCACACCCATTAGAATGACTAAAATTCAAAGTACTGACAAGACTAAATGCTGAAGAAGGTTATGGAGCAACAGGATCTCACATTCATTGCTGAACGGAATGAAAAAATGGGACAGCCAGTTTGAAGACAGTTTGGCTGTTTCTTACAAAATTGAACATAGTCTCAACATGCCACCCAGCAATTACACTCCTAGGTTTTTACGTAAATGAGAAGGAAACATATATTCACACAAAAACTTGAACATTTCTAGCTTTATTCATAAGTGCCCCAAACTGGAAGCAATCAAAATGACCCTTAGTAGGTGAATGGATAAACAAATGGTGGAATATATTTTGGTGGCCAAAAAATCATGAGCCACAAAAAAACAAGAAAACATAGAGGAAGCTTAAATAGATATTGCTAAGTGAAAGAAGCCAGTCTGAAAGGCTGCATACTGATTCCAACTGCATGATATTCTGGAAAAGGAAGGACTAGAAAGATGGTCAAAATATCAGTCGCAGGAGTTCGGGGGATGGAGGGAGGAATGAACAGGTGGAACATGAGATTTTTAGGGCAGTGAACTTACTCTGTATGATACCATAACGGCAAATGCCTGAAATGATGCATTTGTCAAAACCCATAGAATACACAATACCGAGAGTGAACTCCAATGTAAAACGTGGACTTTAGTTAATAATCATGTATCAGGCTGGGTGTGGTGGCTGATGCCTATAATCCCAGCGCTTTGGAAGGCCGAGGTGAGAAGATTGCCGGAGCCCACAGGCTCGAGACCAGCCTGGGCAACTTGGCAAGACCTCAGTTCAACAATAAATAAATAAAAAATTAGCCAGGCATGGTGGCTCGTGCCTGTTGTTCCAGCTATTTGGAAGGCTGAAGCAGAAGAATCACCTGAGCCCAGCAGGTAGAGGCTGTGCTAGCCCTCAGCGTGCCACTGCACTCCAGCCTGAGTGACAGGGTGAGATTCCCATTTTAAAAAATTATAGATCAACATTGAGTCATTAGTTGTAATAAACATATCACACTAATGCAAGATGTTAATAATGGGGGGAACTGTGTATCAGGGGAAAGAGGTAGATGAAAACTCTCTGTACCGTCTGCTCCATTTATCTGTAAACCTAGAGCTGTTCTAAAAATATTCTTTTGACTTTAAAAGAAAAAAAAAGAGGCAGAGAGAGTCCAAAAAGAGGGAGGCCGTTCATTCAGTTAGGGGCCATGACATCCTCCCCCAGACTGTCCAGTTCCTGCCAATTCCCAAGCCTAGTTCACCAGCCACCCACTGAATACATGTGCCATAGAGACCCTTCCAATAAATTCCTTTTGGCTTTTTTTTCTTAGAGGTACTTGATAAAGTTAAATACCTATATTTTGTGATTCACAGGAAGAATTTGGTGAAACTGGAAAAGCACACATCTAACACCCACAGAAGCACTATGCTTAATGGAAATATTTTACATGTAGGCTCTTTAATATTGAGAAAGAGGACATCAGTATATCTGCTGTTATTTAACATAGTATTAGAAATCATAGACAAAGCTATAAGGCACATAAAAAAGAAATAAGTATATAGCCAGCCAGGGTTGGCAGCTCAGCCTGTAATCCCAGCATTTTGGGAGGCTGAGGCGAGTAGATTGCCTGAGCCCCCGGGTTCAAGACCAACCTGGCAACTTGGTGAGACCTCGTCTTTACAATGAAATAAAAATTAGCTGGCTGTGATAGTGCACACCTGTAGTTCTGGCTACTTGCAAGGCTGAAGTGGAAGGATCCCCGGAGCCCAGTAGGCCGTGAGTGTGACACTGCACTCTAGTCTGGGCGACAGAGTGAGATGCCAACTCAAAAAAAAAAAAGGAAGAAGAAGTATATAACCTGGAAAGAAGGAGATAAAATTGTCATTATTTGCAGATATATAAGCATCTTCCAAGAAAAACCAATAGAATCAACAAATTGTTAAAATTCATAAGAGAGTTTTAAAAAGTCCCCACATACAATAACAATATAAAAACTTAATACTAGTTTTCTGCATCTGCAATAGCAACTACAATAAATCAAAAAATCAGCTGGGCGTGGTAGCGCAGGCCTGTAATTCCGGCTACTTGGAAGGTGGAGGCGGAAGGATCGCCGGAGCCCAGCAGGTCGAGGTTGCGGTGGCCGGGAGCGGCCACTGCACTCCAGTCTGGGCGATGGAGTGAGACTCCAACTCAAAAAAAAAAAAACAAACACGAAATTAAAATGGAAAATAAGATACTAGAGGTGGGGCTGGGGGCAGCAGGGGTCAGAACTCAACTAGGCTAAGGAGGACAGCACATGTAAAATCTTAACCCAAGCAAGTTGAGGGGGATGTCCCTATGAAGGGGGTGGGCATGGGTTCAGGAGCTCAAGTGGGCCAAGGAAGGCATGCGGTGGGGGGCCTAGTGTGTGAAGGCCAAACCAGAGCATGGCGAAGAGGGCATCCACAGCAAAGAGCTGTTTAGTATGAGATGTTGCAGCCCACGTGGGTTAAGGATGGCACCTTGAGGTAGGGTGGGAGGAGTGACCCAGCATGGGTGACAGAGACCGAGCAGGTTAAGAAAGGCTTCCACAGGAAAGAGTGGCAAGGTGTGAGGTGTTGGAGTTTGAGGAGGAGGAGAGGAGGGTATTTATGCTGGAGTGGGGGTTGGGTGATATGATAGATGTATAATTGGAGTACCAGAAGCAGAGGAGAGAACAGAAACAAAAAAAAATTTGAAATAAATAATGCTTTTATATTTGAAAAATTTGGTGAAACTGTAAGTCCATAGATATAAGGAGCTCAATAAAGAAGAACTTCACCAAGGAATATAATCATAAAATTGCTGAAAACTAGAGGTGCTGTGTGCTACAGACAAAGCCTGTCCCCTCCTCCCCACAGTCCTGTCCAGCTCTGGAATTGCAAAGCTGACCTCAGACTCTTCCAGGGCCCCACTGAGGGTGTTAGGGTGATGGGCTGAACCAGTACCACCAGCATGCAAAGAATTGCACAGAAATTAGGTTAGAAAAGAGTGGACTCACTTCTCCAGGAAGAGAAGGAGCCAGAGCCCTGAAGGAAACATGGAGCGAATGCTTGAGGTTGAAGGCTTCTAAGTCTTCTCTTTTGGGGGAGAGGAGCAGGCAGGTGAGCATTCACAGGAGCTGATGTCGTGGTGACGGGGTCTGTTTCTCAAACCTCCGACAACTGGATGGGTGAGTAGGTCAGTCACCAGCACATAGACCGAGGTGGGCTAGTAGGTCAAACAGGTGGTTGATCACAAAGATGAGAAGGGCTGGGCTGGAGGCTGAAAGACAAATCCTTGGGAGGTGTTCATCTCAATGTCTTGTGATTCACTCAGGGTTCTGTGAAAGGATTATCATCACGGATGAGCTCAAGGAGACCACAGAAACTCCATTTTGGGCTCTGTCCTTCTCATAGCTCAGGTCCGAGAATCCCTACAGAAGACCAGTTTGGAATAAAAGACACTCCTGTTCAGGTTGAGAATACCAGAGGCTCTCAGGAGGTTCCCTGATCTGAGATGTGGTACAGGTCAGACCTCCAAGGTGGCCTTTGGGCAGGAGAGGAGCAAAATTAGCCTCGAGAAAAAGGATAAGGGAACGTTCTCACGCCCAAGTGTGTTTTTATTTATTCCAGCAAATAATGCTAAAAATAAATCACCTCAATCTGTGTTTATCATTGTATTATAGAAATTAAACAAATGTGCCCATTATCCACCTTGTCTGTTTTTCTTTTTTTTTTTGAGTCAGAGTCTTACTCTGTTGCCCAGGCTGGAGTGCAGTGGCATGCTCATGGCCACCGCAGCCTCAACCTGCTGAACTCAGGCCATCCTTCTGCCTCAGCCTTCCAAGTAGCTGGAACTACAGGTGTGTGCCACTGTGACCAGCTAATTTTTTAATTTATTGTAGAGATGAGGTCTTGCCAAGTTGCCCAGGCTGGTCCGTTATTCGTCCTTTTAACTCACACTCCTTTAAAGCACTCTGGTCTCCCGGGTAGATTTAAAAGTACAGAATGCCACCAGCAAATGGGAAAATATTCTTGTCTCTTTCTACTGTCCTGTCTCTCAGACGTGGAATACAGGGTGCACAAAATTCTACTTTTCATTCCAATGCTAAGACGTTTACTAAATGCCTACTGTTGGTTCATAAACGCAACACACTCTGAGCACCTCAGCCTCCGTTTTCTCATCTGTGGAATTGGGATGACAATCCTCATAGCTCCCTTAGGGCAGCAGTGGGGATGATGTGTGACAGTGCATGGGGAGCGCTCAGCACGGGAGCTCAGGACACAATAGCTGCTGTCACCATGTGGGCGTAGCTCAGATGAGCACAGTACTGAGTGCCTGTCATGCCAAGCATGCGTCGCATCTTCTCCCTCAAAGCTAGCAAGCCTACAGTCTTCCTGCCCCTCTGAGAAAGACCCAGCTGAGCACAACACTGTCAAGCCCTCTGTGGTCTATCCTGTGCTCAGCCCTCCAGTCACTCCCGTGACCTCCTCTCACATCTTGGACTCATTCGGTTCAGGTCCTCACACACCCCAAGCTCTCACCTCCTAACACACTCTCTCCCTGCGTCCATCCGTTTTGTAAGACAGCCATTAAAAAGTGCCACAAACTGGGTGGCTTTTATTTTTGTTTTTGTTTTTTTTTGAGTTGGAGTCACTCTGTCGCCATACTGGAGTGCAGTGGCCGCTCCCGGCCACCGCAGCCTCGACCTGCTGGGCTCCAGC
>NW_007256258.1:0-1239 GCF_000164805.1 Carlito syrichta | reverse complement strand
AGGTTGCTGCGAAATTCATGATTTTGTTCTTTTTTATGGCTGCGTAGTATTCCATCGTGTATATGTACCACATTTTTAAAATCCAGTCCTCTTTTGATGGGCAGCATGGTTGTTTCCAGGTTCTTGCTATTGTGAACAACGCTGCGATAAACATACATGTGCAGGTATCTTTTTTATAGAGTGATTTGAGTTCTTCAGGGTATATTCCCAGTAGGGGGATTGCGGGGTCATATGGGAGGTTGATATTTAGAGTTTTTAGGAATCGCCACACTGCTTTCCACAGAGTTTGCACTAGTTTACACTCCCACCAACAGTGTAGAAGTGTTCCCTTTTTGCCACATCCTCTCTCGCAGCTGTTATTTTTTGAGTTGTTGATAATGGCCATTCTGACTGGAGTTAGGTGGTATCTCAGTGTGGTTTTGATTTGCATCTCCCTGATGATTAGTGAGGTTGAACATTTCTTCATGTGTTTGTTGGCTGCTCGGATGTCCTCTTTTGTGAAGTGTCTGTTCATATCTTTTGCCCATTTTATAATGGGGTTATTTGTTTTTTTTCTTTTCAGCATGTTTTAGTTCCTTGTAGATCCAGGATGTTAAGCCTTTGTCAGACCTGGTGTTGGCAAATACTTTTTCCCCGTCTGCAGGCTGTCTCCCTGCTCTCTTGATGGTTTCTTTGGCCTTGCAGAAGCTTGTCAGTTTAATAAGGTCCCACTTGTCTATCTTCTCTCTTATGACCTGTGGGTTTCGGGTTTTGTTCAGAAATTGGATGCCAGTTCCGATTTCCATGAGGGTATTTCCTTCATTTTCTAAGGTTCTTATGGTTTGAGGTTTTACATTTAGGTCTCTGATCCATTTGGAGTTAACCTTTGTGCATGGGGATAGATAGGGGTCCTGTTTCAATCTTTTGCATGTGGTCAGCCAGTTTTCCCAGCACCATTTACTGAATAGGTTCTCCTCTCCCCAGTGGTAGGTGGTGGAGGCCTTGTCGAAGATGAGTTGGTTGAGAAATTGAGGTTTTGCTTCTGGGATCTCAATTCTATTCCATTGATCTATATGCCTGTTCCTATACCAATACCAAGCTGTTTTGATGATTGTAGCTTTATAGTACAGTTTGAAGTCTGGTACTGTGATACCACCTGCTTTTTATTTTTTGCTGAGGATTGTTCTGGCTATTCTTGGACGTTTGTGTTTCCATATGAATTCCTGTGTTGTCTTGCTAGGTCTGAGAAGAATGTTGCTG
>NW_007256257.1:2464-4513 GCF_000164805.1 Carlito syrichta | reverse complement strand
CCCCCACCAGTCAAGGATGGTGCTCTACATTCATCAGACTTCAGAATGACCTACTGAATGAATGAGGAGGGATGCATGGGCCACAGCTGCCAATGTCTGGGAAAAATAGAGTCAAGAAGTGAGCGGAGAAGAAGACAAGGTGGGCAACAGAGTGAGACTCCAACTCAAAAAAAAAACAATGAAAACTTACTGCCCATTTTCTTCTTTATGATTAAAAAAAGGTTATGGTTGAAAATCCTCTTGTGCCAAGGAACACTATAAAAACTATGCTCTATTCAGGAGAGCACTATAAATATAGCTGTGAATTTGGACCAAAGATTCCCCTGTGATTACTGTATCAAAGTAAAAGCGTTATTTTTATATGTTATTTCTATGAATGGTAGAGTGACTTGATATGACACGTTGTTGTTCTGCCTGTCTAACATCCGTGTCTTTTCCTTTGGAATTTTATCCCTTTCCTGTAAGAGGACATGCTGGAGGGACAGTCAATGAAAGAGCCCCATATTCCCTTGACCGGGGAATGGACAAAGTTTAGCTCAAGAATTAGGCTAACAAAACTTTCTCCTGAAAGCTGACTTGTGAATAAACAGCATGTGAGCTCAAGGTCCAAAACTCATTTACCCTGATGCTAACACTCAAAAGGACCATCTACTAAGTTCCTCCAGTCTTCCTCACTAAATCTGCTGTTTCTTGTTCCTCTTCATGGCTACCAGCTGTTTTTAGATCTTGGCACACAGAAAAACTTAACATCTGCATGGTGACACTAGGTTGAGAGGACTAGGCTGGTCACAGGCTAGAAGCAATGGACTAGGTCCTCTCTGCCCCAGAGCTTGACTGGTTGACCCCAGACTCACATCCCTTACCCATCCTAAGCATACAGCTGGCATCAACACAGCTCTACAGAATCTGATTCTCCAGGTTGTACTCAAAATGAAAGCTGCAAAGTATCCTTTCGAATAAACTGCTCCTCTACTTAACTTTCAGTAATTTTTTGTGGCTTGCAGTTAAATTACTGATGCAGATGTCAAGAGAAAAACAGCAGAGAACATGGTAATAATGATGGCAATGATGCTGATAGGAGGAAGGAAAAAGGAAGGAAGGAAGGAAGGAAGGAAGGAAGGAAGGAAGGAAGGAAGGAAGGAAGGAAGAAGAGGAAAATCTGGACTACAAGGAACTTTACAAACAAGCCTACCAAACTGACTCATTTAAATTGTATGAATGTAGGTTTTAACATCTAATTACATCTTTTATGCTTAATAATTATCTGTTTTTTGTGTTTAGTAACTCTCTTAGTAGGCTACTTTTTAGTATCTCTTAGATCTATATATAATTATACTTTGTAAAGTGTCAGCGTTAAAAATTTAGGGTTAGGCCAGGCTCGGTGGTTCAAGCTTATAATCCCAGCACTCTGGGAGGCTGAGGCAAGAGGATTATCTGAGTCCACAAATTCAAGACCAGCCTGAGCAACATGATGAGATCTTGTCTCTACAATAAATTGAAAAAGTTAGCTGGGTGTGATAGCACACACCTGTAGCTCCCACTAATTGGAAAGCTGAGATGGAAGGATCACCTGAGCCCAGCAGATCGAGGTTGTGGTGACTGGGGGCGTGCCACTGTATTCCAGCCTAGACAACACAGTGAGACTAGAACTCAAAAAGAAGAAAAAAAGTTAGGCTTAGATTATTTTAAACATATAACTTGAGAGAGATTTATCATAAGAAAACAACAAAAAGAATTTTTAAAATCCTTTGGTCCCAGCCACCCCCTTGAGAAGAGACCTAGTAAGCCATGTGGAAACTTGAATGGACTTTCCAAGTACACGTGGGGGTGGTGACTTGTTGCAGCTAGAAGGGCTTCCACTAGGGAGTAAATGGACATAGCCACAATTGCTTAAGGGGCCAGGGGCTGGCCCCTCAAGAAGTTTCCCGACAGGGGATTTCCATTTGCATCCATCCTGGAATGGCGTTCATTAGCCCAGTGAATACCTCCCTTGCATCATGGGCACATAGATGTAATGCGACCCCTTCTGGAGGGTGGTCCTGAATAGGG
>NW_007256257.1:0-804 GCF_000164805.1 Carlito syrichta | reverse complement strand
GGGGGAATGCTGCAATGATGGAGGAGCCTATTCTGCTCTATGAGACTCAGAAGAGGGTTCTAAGCAATCTCTTACTAGGTTCCACAGAGATAAAGCATCTACTGGCACAGTTTCAGGACCATGCGCTTGATAATAATCCTTCAAACTACATACTTTTCATCAAGTAATCAGATTAACTGTACCAGCCTCAGGAAACCAGGGACATACTTCCTCTACAAACTGTGAAAATCTATCTAACTGTCTATCTGCAACCTTAGTTCCTCTAGTTTTCAACATAGAGCTCAACATCTGCACAAAGACAGTGCATTCCTTAGAATGTAAATGTCCCATGTTTTACTCCCAAAGATTAATCCTTTCCCTTGGTTACTTACTCATGAATATCAATGCTGCACACAAAAAATGCCGGCCTCCATGAGGGTTCCTCTCCAGCCAATGCCAATCCCCAGTACTCAGGTCCCTGTTCGGACACCACTCTTCGGGGTCCAGCCTCCGCTGATCAGGGCCTGAGTTGGGGGGAGGGAATGAGAAAAGAAAGAGACAGAGAAACAGCGGGATTGGGAGGACACCCTCTCAGGTAGCAAGGAACAAGAGAGAGCAAATTTATTTTACCGGATTCCTCTTATATAGGACAAAAATCTCACAAAGGGGAAAACATACACACAGGATATGTTAATGTCTGAGTTAAATCACACAAGCATGTGTTTAATCACAGTGACTAAACTATGTGTATCTTAACATCTATGCTAAGCAGGACAATCTATGCTAAGCAGGACAATCACTTAGGATGAGCAGGTTCCAGGCCAG
>NW_007256256.1:3312-4186 GCF_000164805.1 Carlito syrichta | reverse complement strand
ATAAGCTCAAAAAGACAGAATAAAACCTTCAAGAGATGAGTGACTACCTCAAGAGGCCTAACCTAAGAGTAATCGGACTCCCTGAGGCAGAAAGAGAAACAGAGACCACATTGGAACAAACTTTCCACGAGATCATTCAAGAAAATTTCCCTCATCTAATCAGTGATACAAAAATTCAAACACAAGAGATTCAGAGAACCCCCGCAAGACAACAAATGAGAAGACCAACTCCTAGACACATAATAATTCGCCTAAATAAAGTAGGCACAAAAGAAAAAATCCTAAAGGCAGCAAGAGAAAAAGGCCAGATCACCCACCATGGAAGACCAATCAGAATAGCAGCAGATTTATCTGCAGAAACCCTGCAGGCTAGGAGAGCTTGGAGCCCTATCTTCAAAGTCCTAAAGGATAAACAATTTCAACCAAGAATAACCTACCCAGCCAAGCTAAGCTTCATCAGTGAGGGAGAATTAAAATCTTTCCCAGATATCCAATCCCTAAGAACTTATGCAGCCACAAAACCATCTCTACATGAAACACTTAAGAAAGTACTAAACACAGAAGAAAAGGAAAAAAGAACAACGTTCTTCACAAGAGTACAGGGAAAAGAATAAAATATACACGAACCAACCCCAAAAGCAAAAGAAAGACAAAAAAAAAAAAGAAAAAGAAAAAACCAAGTGGAAGAACAATAACTCAATAAGAACTCCATGATAGGGACGAACTCTCACATTTCAATAATTAGTCTGAATGTGAATGGACTAAACGCACCACTGAAAAGACATAGAATGACAAATGGATAAAATATCACCAGGCAACAATATACTGCCTTCAGAGACCATCTCACTAGAAGGACATACACAGACTCAAGTAG
>NW_007256256.1:0-3292 GCF_000164805.1 Carlito syrichta | reverse complement strand
CCAGAGTACAGGCAAAAGATTAAAAACACACATGAGCCAATTTCAAAACCCAAAGAAAGACAACAAACAAACAGGAACAACTCTGTAAGAACCTTATGGCAGGGATCAACTCTTGCATTTCAATTATTAATCTAAATGTGAATGGATTAATGCACCACTGAAAAGACATAGAATGGCAAAATGGATAAAATATCAGCAGGCAACAATCTATGGCCTTCAAGACTCACCTCACTACAAAGGACAGTCACAGACTCAAAGTAAGAGGACGGGAAACAAGCTTTCAGGCAAACGGAATACAAAAGAAAGGAGTAGTAGCTATATTAATTTCAGACAAAATACCCTTCAAGCTATTAAAAATCAAAAAGGATATAGAAGGCCACTACATAATGATAAAAGGTTCCATCCATCAACAAGAAATATCTATCCTAAACATATATGCACCCAATATAGGTGCGCCAACTTTCATAAAGCAACTTCTAGGAAAACTAAAGAAAGATATTGACTCTAACACCACCATAATTGGGGACTTTAATACCCCACTCACAACCCTAGACAGATCACCAGGACAAAAAATGAGCAAGGAGATCCGGAACCTCAATGTGACTTTGCCAAATGGACTAAATTGATACCAACAGAACACTCCATCCAAAGACCACGGAATACACATTCTACTCATAACCGTATGGAACATATTCTAAGATCGACCACATAATTGGCCATAAATCAAGCATAAGCAAATTTAAAAGGACTGAAATTGTACCATGCACCTTCTGGGATCACAGTGGAATAAAAATAAACATTGAAACCAACAAAGTCCCCCCAAAACCCACAGACATGGACACTAAACAGCATGATGCTAAACAACTCCTGGGTCAATAATGAAATCGAAACAGGTATCAAAAGATACCTGGAAACAAATGAAAATGAAGAAACATCTTATCAAAATCTCTGGGATGCATTGAAAGCTGTAGTAAGAGGGGAATTTATATCCTTACAAACACACATGAAGAAAATGGAAGGAACACAAATTATCAACCTAACAAGCCACCTATGGAACTGGAAAAGCAAGACCACAAAACCCCTAATTTCAGTAGAAGAATCCAGATCCCAAAAATAAAAGCCCAAATCCCGGACATAGAAGACAAAAAGATAATACAAAAAATCAATGAAACAAAAAGCTGGTTCTTCGAAAGGATAAACAAGATCAATGGTCCCCTAGCTAGACTGACCAAGAAAAAATGAGAAAAAAAACCAAATAAGCACAATCAGAAACACAAAAGATGAAGTCACATCTGACCCTGAAGAAATACAAAAGATAATTAGAGACTACTACGTACACTTGTATGGAAACTAACTTGAAAACCTTAAGGAAATGGGGGACTTTCTGACATCACACAACCTACCTAAGTTGGAACAAGAAGAAATTGAGACCCTAAATAAACCAATAACAAACAAGGAAATCGACTACGTAATAAGAAAACTTCCTACAAAAAAAAAGCCCTGAACCAGATGGTTTTCCAGCAGAATTCTACAAGACATTCAAGGAGGAGCTGATACCAATCCTACTGAAGGTATTCCAGGCGATTGAAAAAGATGGAACTCTCCCCAAATCATTTTACGAAGCCAACATCACATTGATACCCAAGCCAGGTAAAGATCCAACAAAGAAAGAGAACTACAGGCCAATATCTTTGATGAACATAGATGCTAAAATTCTCAACTGGATCCTAGCAAACCGGATTCAGCAATACATCTCAAAAATCATCCATCATGACCAAGTAGGCTTCATTCCTGGCATGCAAGGCTGGTTCAATATTCGTAAAACCATAAATGTAATTAAATACATCAACAGATGTCAAAACAAAAAACACATGATCATATCACTAGATGCAGAAAAAGCTTTTGATAAAATCCAGCACCCCTTCTTGATAAAAACCCTTGAACATCTAGGCATACGGGGAACATACCTCAAAATAGTAAAAGCCATCTACGAGAAACCCACAGCCAGCATACTCCTAAATGGACAAAAATTGGAACCAATTCCCCTGAAAACTGGAACTAGACAAGGATGCCCACTCTCTCCCCTCCTGTTCAACATAGTATTGGAAGTCCTGGCTAAAGCAATCAGAGAAGAGGAGGCAATCAGAGGTATTCAAATAGGAAAAGAGGAAGTGAAGTTATCTCTCTATGCAGATGATATGATGGTGTACCTTGAAAACCCAAGAGAATCTGTCAAAGGTCTCCTTACATTGATAAAAGCCTTTGGCAAAATCTCAGGATACAAAATAAATGTACAAAAGACAATCGCATTTCTCTACACCAATAATAAACAAACAGAAACCCAAATAAAAAACACAGTTCCATTCACAATAGCCACAAAAAAAAATGAAATACCTTGGCATCTTCCTAACCAGAGACGTGAAAGACCTTTACAATGAAAACTATAAAACACTGCTCAAAGAAATCAAAGCCGACATGAACAAGTGGAAAAATATCCCATGCTCATGGATCGGAAGAATCAACATTGTGAAGATGTCCATCTTACTAAGGCAATCTACAAATTCAATGCAATACCCATTAAATTACCAACAACATTCTTCTCAGACCTAGAAAAAACAACACAGGAATTCATATGGAAACACAAACATCCAAGAATAGCCAGAACAATCCTCAGCAAAAAAAACAAAGCAGGTGGTATCACAATACCAGATTTCAAACTTTACTATAAAGCTACAATCATCAAAACAACTTGGTATTGGTACAGGAACAGGCATATAGATCAATGGAACAGAATTGAGATTCCAGAAGCAAAACCTCAATTTCTCAACCAACTCATCTTCGACAAAGCCCCCACCACCTACCAATGGGGAGAGGAGAACCTATTCAGTAAATGGTGCTGGGAAAATTGGCTGACCACATGCAGAAGATTGAAACAGGACCCCTATCTATCCCCATGCACAAAGGTTAACTCCAAATGGATCAGAGACCTAAATGTAAAACCTCAACCCATAAGAACCTTAGAAAAGGAAGGAAATACTCTCATGGAAATCGGAACTGGCATCCAATTCCTGTACAAAACCCGAAACCCACAGGACTTAAGAGAGAAGATAGACAAATGGGACCTTATTAAACTGACAAGCTTCTGCAAAGCCAAAGAAACCATCAAGAGAGCAGGAAGACAGCCTACAGACTGGGAAAAAGTCTTTGCCAACTCTAGGTCTGACAAAGGCTTAACATCCTGGATCTACAAGGAACTGAAGCGTACTGAAAAGAAGAAAACAAACAACCCCAG
>NW_007256255.1:732549-747075 GCF_000164805.1 Carlito syrichta | reverse complement strand
CCTCAGCCTTCCAAGTAGCTGGAACTACAGGCGCGTGCTACCACACCTGGCTAATTTTTGGATTTATTGTAGAGATGATGTCTCACCAAGTCACCCAGGCGGGTCTCGAACCTGCGGGCTCAGGCAGTCCACTTACCTCAGCCTCCCAAAGTGGGGGATTACAGGCTGAGCCACCAAGCCCGGCTTCCTTATATTTTTCTAATGTGTGAGTCACCAACATGCATTGCAGGTTCATTGATACATATTGTGCAATAGTCATTTGTTTGACGTCTTCCACCCAGTGTTTTTGTATTCAAACAGTCAATGCAGTCTTGTTTGCTTCCTCCCATATTAATAATATGTAATTTATTGTCCAGTCTGTTGTTCGAAGACAAAGTGGAAGTACACACTCGTGATTCCTGAAAACCACTTCTCAACTGATCAATTATATCTCAGTATATATTCCATCTCTTTATTTGCTTTTTCATACAATTTGAATGGAAAACTTCAAGGAAACATACATTTTAAAAAAATTTGCACTAGCATAAGTTTGTCCTGTATAATTACCAGCAATCTCTTTATGTTCCCTGAAAGAGGACATCAAGTAGTTTGCTAGGTTTATGATGTCCCCTCAGAGGAGACATCTGAGTGCAAAGGGCTAGTAATGTATAACTTCCATCTAATCATGAGAAAACATTGAACAAACCCAAATGGAGAGACAGTGTATAAGATGACTGACCAGTATTCTTCAAAAGTATCAAGGCCTTGAAAGACAGGTGGCCAGGTGTCTGTAGTTCCACCACTTTGGGAGGACAAGGTAGAAGGGTTGCTTGAGGTCAAGAGTATGAGACCAGTCTGGGCAACATAGTGAGACTTCATCTCTACAAAAAATTAAAAACCTAGTATGGTGGCTAACACCTGCAATCTCAGCACCTTGGAAGGCCGAGGCAGGAGGATTGTTTGAGCCCTGGAGTTCGAGACCAGCCTAAGTAACATAGTGAGACTTTGACTCTAAAAAACAAATGAAAAAATTAGCCAGGCATGGTGGCGTGCTCCTATAGTCCCAGTTATTTGGGATGCTGAGGCAGAAGGATTGCCCTAGCAATCGCCAAGTCTTAGGCTGCAGTGAGCCATGATTCATGGCAGTGCGCTCCAACCTGGGTGACAGAGTGAGACCTTGACTGAAAAAAAAAATTAGAATTAGGTGTGGCAGTGCATGTCTGTAGTTCCATCTACTCCAGTGGTCGAAGTGTGAGGATTGCTTGAGGAGTTGGAGTCTGCAGCAAGCTATGAATGAGCCATTGCACTCCAGCCTGGATGACAGAGTGAGACCCTATCTCTTAAAAAAAAAAAAAAACTGGGCATGGTGGCTGAATCCTGTAATTCCAGCACTTTGGGAGGCTGAGGTGAGAGGATTGCTTGAGTCAAGGGGTTCGAGACCATCCTAGGCAACTTGGCAAGACCTTGTCTCTACAATAAATCAAAAAATTAGCCAGACGTGGTAGTACGTGTGTGTAATTTCAGCTACTCAGAAGGTTGAGGTGGAAGGATCGCCTTAGCCCAGCACGTTAGGCTGTGGTGGCCGTGAGCATGCCACTGCACTCCAGCCTGGGTGACAGAGTGAGATTCCAACTCAAAAAAAAAAAAAAAAGATAGGAAAGCTGAGGAACCTTCAGAGATTGGAGGAAATTAAGGAGACACAATAACTGGTGTTGGGATCCTGGATGGGATCCTAGAACAGAAAAAGGTCATTGGTGGAAAAACTGGTAAAGTTTGCATACAGTCTCTATTTGTAACAATGTTAATTTCTTAGTTTTGATAAATGCCTGTGGTTATATAACATGTTAGCATAAGGGGAAGCTGAATATAGGGCATATGGGAACTCTGTACTATTTTTGCAACTAATCTGTAAGTCTAAAATAATCTTTAAAAAAAGGCAAAAAATTTACAGAATCCAAAAAAAGAAAGACACTGTGTGTTTCCTCCCTTCTGTTTCTGGACCTAAAAGCTCTTGCCAGTGTAAACCCCTGGAATGCTTCTGTCCCAGGCCAGTTTCTAAGTCACTCTTTGTTCCTATAGGCCTGGTTTACTTTCTTGTCTTTTCACTTCTACTAGTTTTTACTTCTTCTAAATAGGAATTATTCTTAGTATACTTATTCCTTCTTTTGTAAATATTCTAGGCGTTTTTCTTTTTAAAGAAATGCAAAACATCATACAATAAATTGTACAAGCTTTAAGTAAATAGCTTGCTGAATTTTACATATACTATACAGTGGGTCCTCTGTATCCATGGATTTTGCATCTGTGGATTCAGCCAACCTCAAATAGAAAATATTTGGAAAAAAAATTGTATCTGTACTGAATATATACAGTCTTCTTTTTTTTCTTGTCGTTAGTCCAATGATTAACAATCATTTGCATAATATTAGGTATTATAAATAATTTAGAGATGTTTTAAAATATAATATGCAAATACTATGCCATTTTATTTTATTTATTTATTTGAGTCAGAGTCTCAAGCTGAAGTGCAGCCTCGACCCCCTAGGCTCAGACGATCCTTCCGCCTCAGCCTTTCAAGTAGTAGAACTACAGGTGTGCGCCACTATGCCCAGCTAACTTTTTGATGTATTGTAGAGACGAGGGCTTGCCAAGTTGCCCAGGCTGGTCTCGATCCTCTGGGCTCAGGCAATCCTCTTGCCTCCGCCTCCCAAAGTTCTGGGATTACAGGTGTGAGCCACCACACCCATCCCTGTGCCATTTTATATTAGGGACTTGCATCTGGAAATTTTGGAGGTTCTGGAATCAGTGGAAACTGAACGATAGCTATACATACAAACACATGCTGTACATACAGACACACAAACATGTCACCACCACTAAGATCAAGATGCAAGACATTTCCAGCGTTTGGCAGTATTTCTTAACATTTACATACTCATTGAGAATCTGATAAAAATTACAATTCTTCTTCCCAGAAAGGTGCACACATATAGATAAGGTACAAAATTTTTCTCTATAATTTTGAGGGAGATGCAAGGACTTTTCAAAGCTTGTCTGTGGATTAACATGGGAGCGTATAGACTAAGGGATAAGAATGCATATGGATTCCATCTGTCCTAAACTACCAACAAGTGTAATACCATTGTGGGTAGGAGTAAAGAGATCAGCTGGGTTCATATTCAGGTTCCATCTCTTCCTAGCTTTGTGACCTTGGGTAAATCAGTTAAGTCAGTGCCTCAATTTTCTCATTTGTAGAATGGGAATAATAATATAGCAGTATCTACCTCAGAGAATTGTTATGAGGATTAAATGACTTATATATGTAAAGGACTTCAAATAGTACCTGGCATATGATAACGGTTATATAAGTTTTATCTGTTAGCAGTTCTTATTATTATCATTATCATTATTATTATTGAATTAGGGTCTCACTCTGTCGCCTAGGCTGGAGTGAGGTGCCATGATGACAGCTCACCACAGTCTCAACCTCCTGGGCTCAGGCAATCCTTCTGCTTCAGCCTCCCGAGTAGCTGGGACTACAGGCATGTGCCACCATGCCCAGCTAATTTTGTGATTTTTGCTAGAGACTATTGCCCAGGCTAGTCTTGAACTCTTGGGCTCAAGCAATCCTCCCACCAAAGTGCTGGGAATATAGGTGATGGCCACCATGCCCAGCCAGCAGTTATTTTTATTCTGTGTTAAACTCTACTCCTCATTTTCTGTGGTTCCTTCAGATGAAGCTTGAAAGCGCTTTCCTGGCAGTTGCATTAATCTGGGAAATGAAATGTTGCCATTCTTTGTGGCAAGCTCTCTGCTTTCTCCTTGGTTACCCTGTTTCTTCCTATAAGAAGATAGTTGGAGCACTTTCTCCATGGTAATAGCAAAAAGGACGCTACCTTCTCTTTCCCAATGCCCTGCTGCTGACACCCACACAAAACTCTTCCAGAAAAGGCTAAGCTGTGGCTACTCAACCTGTCCCTGCCTCAGAGTCTCTCTCTTTTTTTTTTTTCTGAGTCTCACTGTCACCCAGGCTGGAGTGCAGTGGCACACTCATGACCACTGTAACCTCAACCTGCTGGGCTCAGGCGATTCTTCTGTCTTGGCCTACCAAGTAGCCTTCCCGAGTAACTGGGAACTACAGGCGCGCATCACCACACCCCACTAATTTTTTGATTTATTGTAGAGACAAGGTCTCACCAGGTTGCCCAGGCTGGTCTCAAACCCCTGGGCTCAGGCAGTCCTCTTGCCTTTGCCTTCCAAAGTGCTGGGATTACAGGTGTGAGTCGCTGCACCTGGCTGAAGTCTCTTTCTTTTCTTTTCTTTTCTTTTTTCGCCCAGGCTGGTGTGCAGTGGCATGCTCACAGCCACCCCAGCATCGATCGACTGGGCTCAGGCAATCCTTCCGTCTCAGTCTTCCAAGTAGCTGAAACTATAGGCATGTGCTACCACACCCGGCGAATTTTTTGATTTATTGTAGAGATGAGGTCTTGCCAAGTTGCCCAGGCTGTACACGAACCCGTGGGCTCAGGCAATCCCCTTACCTTGGCCTCCCAAAGTGCTGGGATTACAGACGAGCCACTACGCACGGCCTAGAGTCTCTTTCTTGAAGGTATACGGGGGTTGATGGTGAGCAGATGATAAAATAGGAAAAGAATATTGACGTCAGGGTTCAGTAGCAGGGAGGGAGGGGAGCTTTTTTGGAGGCTGGGTGGAAACAGTTGATCATAAGACTGGGGTTCGACTTTTATGTTAAAATCCATACTTGGAGACAACAAATACAATGTAAATATATTTTTATACCAATATCATGTATAACTTGGTTCATTTGTAGTTTATTTGAAAAAGTATTGGTCAGATCGTTAAATCTGTTCAAGTCATCAGAAGTGGTTGTTCTTTTCCAGTGCGATGTATGATGTATGGCTTTGGAGATGACCAGAATCCTTATACTGAGTCAGTGGATATTCTTGAAGACCTTGTCATAGAGTTCATCACTGAGATGGTAAGGTTCTTTTGTAATTGGTCTTAGTTAATTGAAGAATAGATTTGGAATTCTGGGCTTTAATTAATTAATTAATTTTTTGGAGTTGGAGTCTCACTTCGTCACCCAGACTAGAGTGCAGATGGACTTTAGATAATACTAAGACTTTTGGTATCCTTTTGAAATAAGCTAACCATTTGAGTGCTTGCTTGTGGAAGTTACTGGTTACTATTTATCACTGGAGGGGTGGAGATTTTATATATATAGTCTATCTCCTCTTCCTGAATTTTATTTATAAATATGTGATTTTCAAATCCTTGAATAAAAATAAAAACTGTTACCCGTAATGTCATTATCCAACATAGTTTTTATTTTTTCTTTCCTCTTCCAGTATTTATTTAAAGGTATAGGCCATTGCTCTGCTAAGCTGTGGTCTGACCATGTGGCTCCTTGAGCTATGGTTGCCATGTTTTCTTAGCTTTGGCCTCTTCTCCTATATTGGAGAGGTAAATCGTGTCTGTCTGTCTTTCTCTGTCTCATTTACTTTCTAAATAAACTTTATTTTCTAATTTTAAAAATGGTATATAATGTTTTACATAGTAGTGATCATGGTAACATTGTTTTTACTCAAAGTTTTATAATACATATTTGTTGTATTCTAATCATAATTTTAGTAGCTATCTAAAATTAACTCTGATTTTTTTCTAATTTACTTAACCATATCCTTATTATATACGTTATTTACAGGTTTAATTTTTTATCTGAATAGTTAACATCAAATGTCCATATTCATGACATTTCCCTCCTCCCTTGTTTTGGATGTATTCGCAGGCATGGGATTACTGTGGTTGTGTGTAGTTCTTATGAATTTTCACCTTGCGTTTTAGATTATTTTCCTTGCTACAGAATAGAAGTAAAATTATTGGATCAGAGAATATGATGCATTTTTAAAATCTTAGGCCAGGTGTGGTGGCTCAAGCTTGTAATCCCAACACTTTGGGATGCCAAGGCAAGAGGATTGCCTGAGCTCAGGGGTTCGAGACCAGCCTGGGCCACTTGGTGAGACCTTGTCTCTACAATAAATCAAAAAATGAGCCAGCTGTGGTAGCGCGCTCCTACAGTTCCAGCTACTTGAAAGGCTGAGGCGGAAGGATTACCTGAGTCCAGGTCGAGGCTGCGGTGGCCATGAGTGTGCCACTGCGCTCCAGCCTGGGTGACAGAGTGAGACTTCGACTCAAAAAAAAAAACTTTTTCCTATTTATAAAAGTATTTCATATTGACTCATATAATTTAGAAAGTATGAAAAGGCATAGAGAAGAAAAAATCTATGATACTTCCTTTTAAAGACAACTAGTACCTATGTTTTGGTAAATACCTTTTTGCACATATCTTTAAACTTTTTATAAAATTGGAATCATACAGCACACACAGTCTTAGACCCTGCTTTTTCCCTGAGATATGTCTGGGACATGTCCCCCATGTCATTGCATAGTACTCTAATATTTTTGATGGTTTCATAATATTGATTGAATGGATGTACTCAGATTTATTTACTCAATACCTTATTGTTTTTTGTTTAATTTTTTTTTTTTGAGTCAAAGTCTCACTCTGTCACCCAGGCTAAAGTGCAGTGCCACACTCACGGCCACTGTAGCCTCAACCTGTTGAACTCAGGCAATCTTTCTGCCTCAGCCTTCCAAGTAACTGGAACTATAGGCACGTGCTACCATACCCAGCTAATTTTTTTATGTATTGTAGAGGTGAGATCTCACCAAGTTGCCCAGGCTGGTCTCTAACCTTTGGGCTCAGGCAATCCTCTCACCTTGGCCTCCTAAAGTGCTGGAATTACAGGCATGAGCCACAGCACCCGGCTAATATCTTATTGTTAAATACTTAGTTTCTATTTTTTTTAGTCATTAGAAATAAGCTATGATAAATGTTTTTGCACAGGATGTGTATACAATAATAGAGGATGAGGCTTGTTTATTTGATTTTTAGAAAACCCATGGACAGCCGGGCTTGGTGGCTCAGCCTGTAATCCTGCGCCTTTGGGAGGCTGAGGTGAGTGGATTGCCTGAGCCCGCGGGTTCAAGACCTGCCTGGGCAGGCGAGACCTCATCTCTACAATAAATCAAAAAAGTAGCCGGGCGTGGTAGTGCGCACCTATAATTCCGGCTACTTGGAAGACTGAGGTGGAAGGATTGCCGGAGCCCAGGAAATCGAGGCTGTGGTGGCCAGGAGTGGCCACTGCACTCTAGTCTGGGCGACAGAGTGAGATTCCAACTCAAAAAAAGAGAAAACCCACAGATATTTATTGGCTATTGAGATGGAGAAGGACTCAAATCATAAATGAAGTGGGTGGTTACAAAGAAATTATAAAATTATTTTATACAAATGAAGACAGAAAACAAAAAAAGAACAATAAATTTGATAGTTGTAATGTCCTTAATGTTTTTTTAAAGTGCTTATAAAGCATAAAGAGAAACGTTGCTAATAACCCAGCAGAAAATGGCCAAAGGACATGAATAGGAAGTTCACAAATGTGAATAGCTATAATATATAGAAGAGAAAATCTTCAGCCTCACTGGCACTTAATAAATGCATATCAAAACAGTAAAATATTAGATTTCTAAAATTGAATTTAAATATGCTTCTTTGTAATAGACTCACAAGGCAATGTCAATTGGAAGACAAGGTAGAGTACAAGTTGAAGATATCGTCTTTTTGATTCGAAAGGACCCAAGGAAGTTTGCCAGAGTTAAGGACTTGCTTACTATGAATGAAGAATTGAAACGAGCTCGCAAAGCATTTGACGAAGCAAACTATGGATCGTGACACCTTTTGTACTTTCTGAAACTTCATTATATTCTAGAAAAAACATAATTGTAAATTTTCTACAGTAAGTTCCTGATGTTTTGCTGTGTCAGTGAAAGAGAAACACAAAGTTCTCAGCCTTAATTTCTATGCCTTTGATTTTAGAG
This sequence comes from Carlito syrichta, assembly GCF_000164805.1. Classification (NCBI taxonomy): domain Eukaryota; kingdom Metazoa; phylum Chordata; class Mammalia; order Primates; family Tarsiidae; genus Carlito; species Carlito syrichta. Next base: position 739,137 of record NW_007256255.1, on the reverse strand, counting down.
TGATACTGCGCCTTTAATTGCCTGCCTTCATATGACCATACTTGAATTACTTACTGGGTTTTAATGACCACACGTACCAACCATGCAGTTCCTTCAGACTTTTCACTATCTAAATAATGAAATACTGTGACAACTATGTTTGTGCCATTGTAAGCTATATATATTGTAGCTTTTTGCTATGTGAAATCTAAATGGCATTTTTGACTCTGAAAGCTGAGACGTGTTTCATGTATTCTGCAGTTTGTAGACAACGTAGTTGAGAGATTATTTAAGATAGTAAACTGATTTGTGTGTGTGTTTTTTTAAGGAGATTATATAGGAAAGTACAGTTTTTATAAGAATGTTTATCTGTCTTAAAAGATAATTTGTTTTAATATTATTTTCTTTAGATAACAAGAGTGATTTTTTTTTTTTTTAAGAAACTAAATTTTTATGTGAATGCTGCCATGTTGGAAGGCTTGATTTAAACCTTTTTGGGCTATTCTGGGTACAGTGGCTTATACCTGTAATCCCAGCACTTTGGGTGGCAGAGGTGAGAGGATTACCTGAGTCCAGGGGTTCGAGACCAGCCTGGGCAACTTGGTGAGACCTCATTTCTACAATAAACCAAGAAAAATCAGCCGAGTTTGGTGGCATGCACCTGTAGTTCCAGCTACTTAGAAGGCAGAGGCGGAAGGATCACCTGAGACCAGCAGGTCGAGACTACAGTGGCCTTGAGCGTGCCACTGCACTCCAGCCTGGGCGACAGAGTGAGACTGACTCAAAAAAACCAAACAAAACAAAAATTATGACTTATCACATAATGCTTGTTAAGTTTTTAGAACTCATTTTGCCAGGGCAGATTAAAGCTTCTAAAAATAAATATTTTCAGTAGCAGGAATGGCATTGCTTAAAGAGCTGATGTCAGGGTAAGCATCTGGGTCATGTTTTATGAACTATGTGCAAGGACTTGTTCATCGTGGGAACGTGTGCTGAACTAAAACTGTAGCTATGGAAACCACTTTTGTAGTTCAGGATATACAGGTTTTGTGTATATGTAGTCTCTTGTATTAAGTTATTATTGCACTTAGCTTAAAATAAGGATTAAATTGCATTTAAATAGATCATGAATGTTACTCTTTATGAAACTGAACTTTTTGTGTGCTGCTTATAAACATTATAAATCAGTACTAGGGAAAATTTTACTTTCTTAACCCTATTGATACAAGGAATAAAGTATGCAAAATTAAGCAGGTTAATGCTTGGATTTGACTGTGATTTATAACCGTTTTTCCCCTTCCAGAATATTATGCCCATTACTAGTAATATAATTCTAGTATATTTAGCTCACTAAAATATTTTTCTTCTTGTACTTGTAATGCACCTGACTTGATACAGTAATGAAATTCAATGCATGTCTGGGTTGATCTTTTCGTTACTTAGGAAAGCAAAACCAGTTGAAAAGTTACCCTAGTCTAGGGCAACCCCTTCAGGTCCCCTCCCACTGTGGGAACTTTTCTATCCTCTCAATAAATCCTACTTTCTAAAAAAAAGAAAAGAAAAATTACCCTAGTCTAAACTAAGATCAAGAATGGCAAAAAAAAAAAAAAAAAAGGCTAGGTGTGGGGGGTAAGCCTGTAATCCCAGCAGTTTGGGAGGAAGAGGTGGGAGGATTACTTAAGCCCAGGAGTTCCAGGACCAGCCTAGGCAACATAGCAAGACCTTGTCTCTACAAAAAAAAAAAAAAAAAAAATTAGCCAGGGATGATGGCACATGCCTGTAATCCCAGCTGTTCAGGAGGTTGAGGGGGAAGGATCCTGGAGTTTGAGGCTGTGGCGAGCTGTGATCCTGCCACCACTCCAGCCTGGGTGACAGACCCTGACCCCCAAAAGATAAAGACTTGAAGTAGGAGTGGGAACTGGGAGCTGGATATTGCTATTAGCAAAAAGGAGAAAGGGATGCTGGGCAGACTGGATTCATGAGCTTACTAACTTTGAATTCTGATGATAAGGCAGCATGACTGTCTTCCAGTATCTACAACTGTTCTGTGTAATGTAGTCACTAGCCACATGCAGCAATGTACATTTATTTTTATTTCTTATTATTTTTTGAGTCGGGGTCTCACTCTGTCTCCCAGGCTGGAGTATAGTGGCGTAATCATGGCTCACTGCAGCCTTGAACTCGTGGGCTTAGCCTCCCAAGCAGCTGGGACTACAGGCAGGCACCACATACCTGGGTAATTAAAACAATTTTTTTTTGTAGAGACAAAGGCTTGCTGTGTTGCTGAGACAGGCCTGAAACTCCTGGTCTCCAGCAATCCTCTTGCTTCGACCTCCCAAAGTGCTGGGACTACAGGCATGAGCCACCAGGCTACACTTAAAATTAAAGTAAAAATTCAGTTCTTTACTTGCACTTGCTATATTTCAGTTGCTCAATAGTCTCATAGCTTGTGACTACAGCATTGGACAGTGCTGATGTAGAATATTTCCATCACAGAAAAGTCTTGGCTAGTGCTGACCTGGAGTGTCTAGGTGCACTCTCCTAAGTGAATTAACTTTCTTTTTAAACTTGGTATAGAAATCTCAAGCATACGCAGTAACAGAATTATGTGATGAGCCCCTGGCTTCAACTTTTTTCCGATTTGTCTTATCTATTCCCCTACCTTATTTTTTTTAGGAGGAGCAGTATTATTTTAAAGCAAATCCCAGTCGTCATTGTATCGTTTCATCTATAAATACTTCGGAATGTATTTCTAGCAAAAACAAAAAGTTTAAAAAGGTAGCCCAAATACTATTAATCATGTCCTATCAAAAATGAACACTAATTTCTTAATATTCCATCTAATACCCAATCCTTGTTTAAATCTTCTGATTTGTCTTAGCATATCTTTTGCGTGTATTAGTTTTCATTTTTTTATTTTCATTTATTTTCATTAGTTGGAGTCTCACTCTGTAACCCAGGCTGGAGTGCAGTGGCACGCTTACAGCCACCGCAGCCTCGATCTGCTGGGCTCAGGCGATCCTTCCACCTCTGCCTTCCGAGTAGCTGAAATTACAGGCACACACCACCACACCTGTCTAATTTTTTAATTTATTGTAGAGGTGAGGTCTCACCAAGTTGTCCAGGCTGGTTTCGATCCCATGGATTCAGACAATCCTCTCACCCCGGCTTCCCAAAGTGCTGGGATTATAGGCTTGAGCTACCGTGCCCGGCCATGTATTAGTTTTCTATTGCTGCTGTAACAAATTACTCCTCATGTAGTGACTCAACACAATGTATTATCTAACCAGTTCTCTAAGAAGTTTGACCCTAGCTTCACTGGGCTAAAATCAAGGTGGTGGCACAGTTGGTTCCTTTCTGGATGTTCTAGGGGAGAACCTGTTTACTTGCCTTTTCCAGCGTCTAGAACTCCTTTTTTTTTTTTGAGTTGGAGTCTCACTCTGTCGCCCAGACTGGCGTGCAGTGGCCGCTCCCGGCCACCGCAGCCTCAACCTGCTGGGCTCCAGCGATCCTTCTGCCTCAGCCTTCCAAGTAGCTGGAACTATAGGCGTGCGCTACCACACCTGGCTAATTTTTGATTTATTGTAGAGATGAGGTCTCGCCAAGTTGCCCAGGCGGGTCTTGAACCTGCAGGCTCAGGCAATCCACTCACCTCAGCCTCCCAAGGCGCAGGATTACAGGCTGAGCCACCGAGCCCGGCTTAGAGCTCCTTTTCTTACTTAGCTCATGGTTCCCATCTTCAAAGCTAGCAGTGTTGCTTCTCTCTGACCCTTCTATAATCATGTCACCCTGTGACACCAGCTGGTAAGGATTCTCTGTGATTATATTGGACTCACCTGGATAACCCAGAATACTCACCCCTTTTGAAGGGCCTTAATCACACCAGCAGAGTTTCTTTTACCATGTCAAGTAACATATTCACATATTCATGGGTTCTGGGTGTTAGGATGTGGACTTTTTTTTTTGAGACACTCTGCACTCTTGTCACCCTGCACAGCTGGAGTGCAGTGGTGCGATCATAGCTCACTGCAGCCTCTAACTTCTGGGCTCAAGCCATCCTTCTGCCTCAGCCTGCTGTGTAGCTGGGACTACAGGCGCATGCCACCACACCCGGCTAAAGGATGTAGACAGCTCTGAGGTGCTATTATTCTGCCTCTTACAATTTGTTTGAAATAGGGACTAAACAAAGTGTCACCCACTGCAATTTCTTTTAATCAATAGTTCCCTCCCCACTTTGTTTAACTGAAGCTCTCTCTAGAAAATTTATGACTTTTATTTTTATTTTTTTACAAACTCTTCCTGAGGGCTTAATACCTTTTATTTTTTAGCTGGCATGGATTTTTTTTTTTTTTTTTTTTGAGTTGGAGTCTCACTCTGTCACCCAGACTGGAGTGCAGTGGCCGCTCCTGGCCACCGCGGCCTCAACCTGCTGGGCTCCGGCGATCCTTCTGCCTCAGCCTTCCAAGTAGCTAGAACTATGGGCACGTGCTACCACGCCCGGCTAATTTTTGATTTATTGTAGAGATGAGGTCTCACTGCCCAGGCGGGTCTCGAACCCGCGGGCTCAGGCAATCCATTCACTTCAGCCTCCCAAAGGCGCAGGATTACAGGCTGAGCCACTGAGCCCAGCTGGCATGCATATTAGATGCTTGCTATTAGATGCTCAAACAGTGTATCTAGTATATACTGGGGATGCCAAAAATTGTATACATATTTTTTTCTCCACCACCCCTAAAAAATTTATACACATTTTAAGAGATGTTTTCAAGGCTTGGTGGCTCAACCTGTAATCCCACGCTTTGGGAGGCCGAAGTGAGTGGATTACCTGAGCCTGCGGGTTCGAGACCCGCCTGGGCAACTTGGTGAGTCCTCATCTCTACAATAAAAATCAAAAAATTAGCGGGCGTGGTAGCGTGCGCCTGTAGTTCCAGCTACTTGGAAGGCTGAGGCGGAAGGATCGCCGGAGCCCAGCAGGTCGAGGCTGCGGTGGCCGGGAACGGCCACTGCACTCCAATCTGGGCGACAGAGTGAGACTCCAACTCAAAAAAAAAAAAAAAAAGATGTTATCTGTGTCTTACTATTAGTTCGCTGTAATAAGAAGTGTCTGAATGCTGATGGTAACCACTTTGAGCACCTCTTGTATTTACAGAAGTCAAATGGGACTTGTATTCATCTTTTGTTATCAGTATATCTTAAGTATGACAATTTTGATAGTTTTTCCTTTCTTAAAATGTATATACATTTTTTGGCACCCTCTGTATCTATGATTGTACTCGAAACTGTTAGCTTTACTATGTTTAAATTGGTGTTCTTGAGTAAAAACTATAATATTAATTCTAAGTGTAGACATTTTGTTTTATTTTTTTATTTTTTATTTTTATTTTTTGAGTTGGAGTCTCACTCTGTCACCCAGACTGGAGTGCAGTGGCCATTCCTGGCCACCGCAACCTCGACCTGCTGGGCTCCGGCGATCCTTCTGCCTCAGCCTTCCAAGTAGCCGGAACTACAGGCGCGCGCTACCACGCCCAGCTAATTTTTTGATTTATTGTAGAGATGAGGTCTCGCCAAGTTGCCCAGGCGGGTCTCGAACCCGCGGGCTCAGGCAATCCACTCACCTCAGCCTCCCAAAGACGCGGGATTACAGGCTGAGCCACTGAGCCCGGCAAGTTTAGACATTTTAAAATGGAGGGGATCATTTGCTTGGCCTCTCATCAATGGCCAGGCATGTTGCTTGGAGAGTCATTTGGCCATGTTCCAAGAGGCCTCAGGTGGTTGCCTTACTTGGGCGGATATGCTGTAGTCCAGAGTTTGATCTGCAGTATTGTAGCTCAGAAAGTGATTCCATCAACAAATGGAGAGCACACCCATCTCTCTGGTGGACTCATAGATACCAGGCTTGGCCAGGTGCAGTGGCTCACACATATAATCCCAGAACTTTGGGAGGCTGAGGTGAGAGGATTGCCTCAGCCCATGGGTTTGAGACCAGCCTGGGCAGCTTGGCGAGACCTCATCTCTACAATAAATAAAATTAGCCAGGCATGGTGGCACATGCCTGTAGTTACAGCTACTTGGGAGACTGAAGCAGAAGAATCGCCTGAGCCCTGCAGGTCGAGGCTGCCGATATACATAAGGTGCCACTGCACTCGAGCCTGGGCAAGAGTGAGACTTCAACTCAAAAAAAAAAGAAACCAGGCTCTTAAGACCAACATATGGGCTAGGCATGGTGGCTCAGCCTGTAATCTCAGCACTTTGGGAGGCCGAGGCAAGAGGATTGCCTGAGCCCGAGGGTTCGAGACCTTCCTGGACAACTTGGTGAGACCTTGTCTCTACAATAAATCACAAAAAACTAGCCGGGCGTGGTGGCATGCGTCTGTAGTTCCAGCTGCTTGGAAGGCTGAGCAGAAGGATCGCCTAAGCCCAGCCGGTCGAGACTGCAGTGACCAGGAACGTGCCACTGCACTCCAGCCTGGGCAACAAAAAGTAAGACTCCAACTCAAAAAAAAAAAAAAGACCAGCCGGGCTCGGTGGCTCAGCCTGTAATCCCAGCGTTTTGGGAGACCGAGGTGAGTGGATTGCCTGAGCCCACAGGTTCGAGACCTGCCTGGGCAA
>NW_007256255.1:724944-732473 GCF_000164805.1 Carlito syrichta | reverse complement strand
AAAAAAAAAAAAAAGACCAACATATGAAGATGGAGGGACGCCAGTTACAGATGTCAGTGAAACGTGCACTGCATGACCAGCATGTACTTCCTCCTCTAGGCAGACACGTGTAGGGAATGGAAGCAATGATGGGGGGAATGATGAATCAGGTAAGATAGGGTGGGATTAATACAGAATGGGAAAAATGGCTCACCAGAGCTGCAGCAGTGAAGGGTGTTTGCCTGGGGAGCCACCTTCAGGATTGCTTTGTTACTGACACTGGAAACTGAGCTGGAGTTTTCACTTCCACTGACAATACCCATCCAAGCATTGTCTGTGTTTTTCACTCTAAGATGACTTTCCATATCTCTAATTCATTTAAATGTTTACCTCAGCTCAGGCCTGTAATCCCAGCACTTTGGGAAGCTGAAGCAGGAGAATCGATTGTGTCCAGGAGTTCAAGAGCAGCCTGGGCAACATAGCAAGATCTCATCTCTAAATAAATAAATAAAAATAAAATAAAATTTGACGTATTTCAATAACTTGATTAAAATTAATTTTTTCCAAAATATTTTATTTTTATTTTCAATAATATACCAGATATCTGCTTAATATAACAAAAGCACACTCTCTTTCTTTTTTTTTTTATGAGTTGGAATGACACTCTGTCACCCAGGCTGGAATGCAGTGGCATGCTCAGCTACCTCAGTCCCGACCTGTTAGGCTCAGATGATCCTTTTGCCTCAGCCTTCCAAGTAGCTGAAACTGCAAGCATGCGCCCTCACGTCCGGCTAATTTTTCTTGATTTATTGTAGAGATGAGATCTTGCCAAGTTGCCCAGACTGGTCTCGAATCCATGGGCTCAGGCAATCCTCTTACCTCGGCCTCCCAAAGTACTGGGATTGATTATAGGCATGAGCCACTGCGCCCAGCCTTCTCTTTTTTTGGAGCAGGAGTCTCTCTCTGTCACCCAGCTGAAGTGCAGTGGGTGGCACGCTCATGGCCACTGCAGCCTCAACCTACTGGGCTTAGGCAATCCTTCCGCCTCAGCCTTCCAAGTTGCTGGAACCACAGGTGTGTACCACCATGCCTGGCTAATTTTTTATTGTAGAGAAGAGGTCTCACCAAAATTCCCAGGCTGCTCTCAAACCCCTGGATTCAGGCAATCCTCTGGCCTCTGCCTCCTAAAGTGTTGGGATTACAGGCGTGAGCCACCACACCCAGCAAAACACATCTCTTTTATACATAATTTAAGCTGCTTGGGGATCTAAATAGGAACCCCGTTAGACCAGGTAATTCTACCTCCACAATTCTTGAATTTGATTGCCGGCAAGGCAGCAGTGGTGGTGCTTTGTCCCTCAAATCCTCACTTAGGTTGATTCCATATCTTGACTGCTGCGCTGTTGGCTCTGAAGCACAAGCTCTTTGATGTGGTATGTCTGTGAGTATGTTCAAGGAATGAAAACAAGTTCTCTTATCCCCAGTGAACCTCCCTGAACTCCTCAAGGCAAAATTTCCTAGCCTGAGCATGTGCTTAGATTTCTTCCCACTATTTGGAGAAAACCAAAAGCTTCTATACACCCCTTTTTAGAATTAGATTTGAGAATCCTATGAAAAGGGATCTACCTTTACCTATCAGTGTTCGAGTCACAAGGCACCATGAATCACTCTGTCTTGTTAGAGCCTGCATTTCCTTCTTTGGCTTGCAGAGGTCTATGGGGTGAGGCTGGGGCGGTGGAGAGGAGAGCACCTGCGTTTCCAAATGATGTCTAACCCAGTTCCTGACCCAGAGTAAATATTTGGTGAATGATTGAGGCAGGACCTTGGGGTCTGAGGACAGTCCCTCATCTAAGAAAGCCTTGTCCTTTCTCAACAATTCGCTGCTATTGCAGCAACAAGAGTGAAAGAAAAGAAGATGTAATCTTAACCAGTGTGGCTGAGTACAGAAGGAAAGGTGACACCCTAGGCTAGCAGCTATTAAGGTTGTAGTGTAAAACTTGATGTGACATTAGGGAGCAAATATACAGTCAGTGCGTTTATCATGTACAAGTGATAAGGTGGACCAGATATCTTGTGTTTCAGTGCCTGGTTTCTTCCCTCCTTCCACCCCTTTTTTTTCTAGAAATACAATGGTTGTGAGTAGGACTAAACTCATCTTTTTTCTCTTATCCGATTCCTAAGTAAGAGGATTGGAGAGGCACGCCTGATAAAAGCTCATCAGACTAGACAGGGTTTTATGACTTTATTACCCCATATACTGAAGTTCCTTTTCCAACCGACTCTGGCAGAGCATCACACAACAGATAAAGAAGGAAATCCAAGTATTGATGACCCTGCAAAGCTGGCTCTTGGGAACTTCCAGACTCTGGGCACCTTATAAGACACTTATCTCTTCTCTCTGAAGTCTGCCTTGTACAGGGCTTCAGCTACATATCAAGAGACTTGGAGATTTTCTGTCCCCTTATCTCAACAAGACATCTCCTCTACTGATTTCCAAAATTCCTACAAATTGCCAGCCAAGAAATTTTTGAATCCACCTATAACCCACAAGCCTCTGCTTGGAAATGTCTTGCCTTCCTGGGCTGGACCAATGAAAATCTCACTTATGTTGATTTATGTTTTTTGTAACTTCTGCCTTCCTAAAATATGTAAAACCAAACTGCAATCAGCCTCCCTGGACACATACTCTCAAGACTTCTTTGGGCTGTGTCCCAGGCCTGGTCACTCACATTTGGCTAGAATAAACCATCTTAAAATATTTTATAGAGTTTGACATCTTACATCCACAGTTGTGTATTTGGTTCAGACAATACTGATTACTATTTTTTTTTGTTTGAGTTGGAGTCTCACTCTGTCACCCAGACTGGAGTGCAGTGGCATGCTCCCAGTCACCGCAGCCTTGATCTGCTGGGCTCTGGTGATCCTTCTGCCTCAACCTTCCAAGTACCTGGAACTACAGGCGTGCACTACCATGCCTGGCTCATTTTTTGATTTATTGTAGAGATGAGGTCTCGCCAAGTTGCCCGGGCAAGTCTCAAACCCATGAGCTCAGGCAATCCACCCTCCTTGGCCTCTCAAAGTGCTGGGATTACAGGCTGAGCCACCTAGTCCGGCCTACTGATGACTATTTATTGAAACGGTATATGTGAATAACACTATGAAATAGTGTATGGGGGATATAAACTTAAATAAGAAGCTGGGTGCAGTGGCACACACCTGTAATCCCAAGACTTTGGGAGGCAGAGGCAAGAGGATTGCCTGAGCTTGGGGGTTCGAGATTAGCCTGAGCAACATGGTGAGCCCTCGTCTCTACAATAAATCAAAAAATTAGCTGGGTCTGGTGGGGCATGCCTATGGTTCCAACTACTTGGAAGGCTGAGGCAGAAGGATTAGCTGAGCCCTGCAGGTCAAGACTGCGGTGGCCAAGAGCATGCTACTGCACTCCAGCCTGGATGACAGAGTGAGACTGCAACTCAAAAAAAAAAACCAAAAAAACTTAACAAGACTTTTTACCCTCCCTACCTTTTCAGAATAAGGTCCGTTTCCTTCAAGCTAAAACTTCCAGTTGCTACAGTGAGTAGAAAAATGTTTTAAAAGAATGATTAGACTCCTAGGACTCCTAGCTCTGCTACTTATTAGCTGTGTGACCTTGGTCAAATTATGTCCCTTAATCTCCAAGATGGGAGTAATTACCAGGTATCTTAAGAGAGATTGTGAAGTTTAAATGAGAACACAGGCAAAGCACTTAATTTTGTGTTTAATAAATGCCAAGATCAAAGCCAATGTAGTACCAGATCATGTTATTTCTATTTTCTAGTATGTGCTCAAATGTTTGTAAGATTATCCCTGATTAGTTACTCTTTCTAGATCTAGTTGGAGATTCAAGTATTTAAATGATGCTAGTTCTTGCAACTGCTATTGTTTTAGACTTGAGACTTAGAGGTGGTTTTTTAGATGAACTATACCGGCAAAATAATTGAGAGACTACTTCCAGGGTATATTGTATCTGCCCCTTTTTTCAATTTAAACATTCTGTAAAGTGCCTTTTGTTTTCCATATCAAGATCCTGGGTAACATTAACTTATGTTTATGTTTATTTGCCTGTCACTTACATTACATTCATAATAAAGACTTTCTTCCAGAATTAGTCGAGACAAGGCAATTGAAGTTTTTGCAGTTCTGCTCTTGTGTGCTGTTTTCTCTGAATATATATTTTTCTTAGAAACTTTTCCTCAAGCTATCGCTTCACTTATCTTGAATTGGACAAAATTCTTCCTTTCCAAAAATGTGGCTTTTTAAAAAATTTTTTTGAGTTGGGGGTCTCACTGTTGCCCAGGCTAGAGTGCAGTAGCACGCTCATGGCCACTGCAGCCTCGACCTGCTGGGTTTAGGAGATCCTTCCGCCTGAGCCTTCCAAGTAGCTGGAACTACAGATCCACACCATCACACCTGACTAGTTTTTGTGATTTATTGTAGAGACAAGGTCTCACCAAGCTGCCCAGGCTGGTCTTGAACCCCCAGGCTCAGGCAATCCTCTCGCTTCAGCCTCCCAAATTGCTAGGATTACAGGCTGAGCCATTGTGCTGGCCTATTTTTATTTATTTATTTTTAGACACAGGATTTCATGCTGTCACCCACGCTGGACAGCAGTGATGCGATCATAGCTCACTGCAGCCTCAAACAAATGGACTCAAGCCATCCTCCTGCCTCAGCCTCCAGAGTAACTGGGACTATAGGTGTATGCCACCACAAGCAGCTAATTTTCTTTGTCTTTTGTAGAGACAGGATCTCTCTGTGTTGCCCAGGCTGGTCTCAATTTTTTTTTTTTTTTTTTGGATTCAGAGTCTCACTCTGACACCCAGGCTGGAGTGCAGTGGCACGCACATGGCCACCACAGCCTTGACCTGTGGGGCTCAGGTGATACTTCTGCTTCAGCCTTCCAAGCAAGCTGGAACTAGAGGCGTGTGCCACCATGCCCAGCTAAATTTTTAAATTTATTGTAGAGATGAGGTCTTGTCAAATTGCCCAGGCTGGTCTCGAACCCCTGGGCTCAGGCTGTCCTCTTGCCTTGGCCTCCCCAAGTGCTTGGATTACAGGCTTGAGCCACCCTGCCCGGCCTGATTTTTATTTTATTTTATTTGGAGTCTCACTCCATTGCCCAGGCTGGAGTGCAGTGGCACACTCACAGCCACTGCAGCCTCGACCTGCTTGACTCAGGCGATCCTTCTGCCTCAGCCATCCACGTAGCTGGAACTATAGGTGTGCGTCACCACATCCAGACAATTTTTAAAAATTTATTGTAGAGATGAGGTCTCACCATGTTGCCCAGGCTGGCCTTGAACCCATGGGCTCAGGCAATTCTCTTGTCTCAGCCTCTCAAAGTGTGGGATTACAGTCGATTTTTTAAAAATGTATTATGAGTACATAATAGTTGTACTTATTTATGGAGTACATGTGATCTTTTGCTGCAAGCATACAATGTATAATGTGTAACTGGGATATCCATCACCTCAAACATTTATTTCTTGGTGTTAGAAACACTCCAGCTGGGCATAGTGGCTCAAGTCTGTAATTGTAGCACTTTGGGAGGCTGAGGCGAGAGAATTGCCTGAACCCGCGGGTTCGAGAACAGCCTGACCAACATAGTGAGACCTCGTCTCGACAGTAAATCAAAAAATTAGCCCGGTGTGGTTGCGCATGCCTGTGTTTCCGGCTACCTGGAAGGCTGAGGCGGAAGGATCGCCTGAGACCACCAGGTAAATGCTGGGGTGACTGTGAGTGTGCCACTGCACTACAGCCTGGGCGATGGAGTGAGACTCCAACTCAAAAAAAAAAAAAGAAGAAACACTCCAAATCTTCTAGCTACTTTGAAATATACAATCCATTATTGTTAACTATAGTTGCTCAACTTTGCTATAGAACACCAGAACTTATTCCTTCTTTATAACTGTGTTTTTGTACCATCAATCAAGCCGTCTTTGTCTCCTCTCCCTACTACACTTCCTGGTCTCTGGTAATCACCAGAGGCTATTCACTGCCTCTGTGAGATCAATTCTTTTACGTCAACATATGAGCAAGAACATATAATATTTGTCTTTCTGTGCCTGGCTTATTTTACTTAACATAGTATCTTTTAGTTCCATTCATATTACTGCAAAGGACATAATTACATTCTTTTTAATGGCTGATTAAAATTCCATTGTAGACTGGGCGCAGTGGCCCATGCCTGTAATCCTAGTACTTTGGGAGATGGAGGTGAGAGGATTGCCTGAGCTCAGGGTTCGAGACCAACCTGGGCAACTTGGTGAGACCTTGTCTTTACAATAAATCACAAAAAACTAGCCAGGTGTGGTGGCGTGCGTCTGTAGTTCCAGTTACTTGGAAGACTATGGCAGAAGGATCGCCTAAGCCCAGCAGGTCGAGGCTGTGGTCACCATGAACATGCCACTATGCTCTAGCCTGGGTCACAGAGTGACTCCAACTCAAAAAAAGAAAAATTCCATTGTATATAGTATACCACATTTTCTTTTCTTTTTGAGTCGGAGTCTCACTCCATCATCCAGCCCAGACTGGAGTGCAGTGGCCGCTCCTGGCCACCGCAGTCTCGACCTGCTGGGCTCCGGCGATCCTCCCGCCTCAGCCTTCCAAGTAGCTGGAACTACAGGCGCGGCTCATTTTTGATTAATGTAGAGATGAGGTCTTGCCCAGGCGGGTCTCGAACCCGCGGACTCAGGCAGTCCACTCACCTCGGCCTCCCAAGGCGCGAGAATACAGGCTGAGCCACGAGCCCGGCCCTACATTTTCTTGATCCATTCATGCATTGATGGGACACTTAGTTTGATTCCATATCTTGGCTATCGTGTATAGTGCTGCAATACACATGGGAATACCAGAAAATATTTTGGTGTTTATTCTCTTCACCAGTTTCTTTTTCCTTTTTGGGAAGTCCAGCTCACTCTAACCTTTATCTTTTATGAAGATGAGGTTTCACAGGTTTGTGTAATTGGATTCTTCCTTTGCTTAAGTATATGGCTGTACCTCCCAAATGGTTGCTTAATCCTGCTCGTTTGAGCATTACGTGTATTTGTGGAATACTACTGCACCTACTGGGTGGGAATAAGGGGCAGACAGAAACTTTGAACATGTTAAACATTAGGTAACCAAAAAATGCTTCAGGAGATATCAGCCATACAAAATGAGAAATCAAGTCGGGGAGTTTTCAGGGAGGAAGTGGGGCCTGGGAAAGTGGCGAGAGAAGGGGAGGAGGCAAGATTTATTTCATTCGTCCTTATTAATAAATGATCAGGGAAGAGCATTAAGAGTTAACCTAATGCGCGGACGCCTTCTCGATTGGAAGACTACAGCCTTGTCTGCGCTATTTTGGGACACGGGTCACCGGCCGGCTACGGGGTCCTGCAACCGGTCTCTCACGCAACTGCCGCGCCGGCTCTTGGCTTCAGTCCCGCTGGTCGCAGAGCGCTGGCGGGGAGCCAGCCGCCCCAGGCCGGCCCCTAGCCCGCCCCACCCGGCCTTGGGCCCGCCCCGCTCCA
>NW_007256255.1:719337-724603 GCF_000164805.1 Carlito syrichta | reverse complement strand
CTGGAGCCTCCAGGTGAGCGACTCGGGAGGCGGAGGCGGGGTCGGGCCGTGCACACCTCGGGTTGCCATGGCCACCCGTCGCCTCCCGTCGCCGCCTGGCCGGGCTCCGGCCGGGCAGCCGGGAGAAGGGGTTCGAGCGGGCTGGGGCGCTGGCCGGCAGGGGGCTGGGGTCGTGGGCGAGGCCCCGGCGCGGCCGAGCGGGGACCTGCGAGCGCCGGGTCCGCATTCGAGGCCACCGCGCCTGGACCACACCTTGCCCCCGCCCGGCGGATCCTGGGCGACGGCGAGGCCCCTCGCCTGGCCCGGAGCAGCGGGTGCGCGCGAGGTTGTTGCCCAGCTCTCCGCCGCAGAGAGGAGGTGCTGGCGGCGCCGGCTGTCCCCTCCTCACCCCTCGGCCGAGCCGTGCGGGGACCGGGCGGCGCGCTGGCGTCCCTTTCTGGGCACGCCTTGGCCGGGAGGAGGGGGGGGCGGCGGCGGGGCCGCCCCGCGGGGTCGGCCTGGCTTTTCTGACGTCGGGGGTCGCTGGGCGCGGACCTCGGGGGGTCCGGGTGGGGTCGGGGAGGGGGCCGCGACTGTACTTGGCACTGGGGGTTGCGCCGGGGGGCGCCTGCGTAGAAGGGTGTGGAACTCGCAGGGTTCAGCCGCTTCCCTTTATTGGGGAGAAGATTGGGACCAGTTCTGGGGCGAGACCTTGCGCCGGCGAGGCGGGGGCGAGGCTGGCGGGGGCGCTTTGGGCCAGGTAATTTTTTTCTTCTCTCACCCAGACGTGCAGTCTGTCACCACGCATGGTGGCCGAGGGGACCGTTTTTTGGCAACTTGGTGCTCTCTGCATAATGAAGGGAGACGTCTTTGTTCCACCCAGATTCATAGGTTGTGATCCTAAATACTTATTTCCCTCCCTTTGTTGTAGACTTTGTAGAATTCTTCCAAAAGTTATTGGCACGGACGTTAACCTGCAGGTTTTAAAAATCCTGTCGACATCTTTTTTTCACAGTAAATCCGAGTAGAATGTTTTTGTCTCCAGGGTTGGCATATGTTGCATTGACATTTTACGAGAAACGACTAAGAGCCCGTTTCCTTTATATGGCATATTCTCGAGGTCTCATTTAGGAAGAAGATGTAATGGATTATTTTATCTTCGGTTTGGGGAGGAGGGTAGATGGCTTCCGACGGGAAAGAAAAATTATTATTAGTGATGAAAAAGACAAGTAAGCCATAACACTATATTGTTAGATAAAAAAGCAAAAAACCGGAACACTTGAATTTGAATGCCGTTATGAATATGGAATTTTTTTTTTCCAGAGGGGATTTTAACCTCTGTTTATCTCCCACCCGACCACTTCCTAGTCTTTTCTTCCTTGTCATAAAAATCAATACTACTAGGAATGTATCATAAGATAAAGGGATACTAGCCTATGTTCCTAGTTACATAATTGTGTGCATCCTCTTTTTCTCTTTGTGAAATGGAATTTGTGAGTTACTTACTGGATGGACAGCATGTGATATGCTTCATGTATGCTGCAGTTCGAGGAACACTTTAAAATACTTACGGAAAGACGTGCCGTTTTCATTAGTAGATCACTAAGCTGGAAAGCAGATTGCCTGGATTTAAGCTTCTTTTTGCTGCTGATGACATTCTTGGAAGAGCTACTTACCCTACTACTGACTCTGATTTCTCATCCCGTGAAAAGGGGATAATGCCTGCTATTGTTTTAGTCTGGGAATGGGCTCTGAAGTTGAATAATGAATTTGAAAGCACTTGGGAGGCATCTGTTGATTACCTTTTAATAGAAGTGAGCGTTGTCAAGGATGATTAAAAATTTCAGTGGATTGTATTTGTTTCTAGGACCAGGACCCTGTTTCTTTCTTTTTTTTTTGAGTTGGAGTCTCACTCTGTTGCCCAGACTGGAGGGCAGTGGCTGCTCCCAGCTACCGCAACCTCAAGCTGCTGTGTTCCAGCGATCCTTCCGCCTCAGCCTTCCAAGTAGCTGGAACTACAGGTGTGCGCTATCACGCCCAGCTAATTTTCTCGCCAAGTTGCCCAGGTGGGTTGCAAACGCATGGGCTCAGGCAATCCACTCACCTCAGCCTCCCGAGGCACGGGATTACAGGCTGAGCCACCGAACCCGGTGACCCTGTTTCTTAACAGTGACCTTAGAGGGCCCCTGGTAGCTGTTGGGAGGTGTTCCCTACTCCTGGCAGACGTTCCATATTACTGTGGTGACATGGAGAAAAGGGTGTTTCCCTTCCATATGTGGGTCAGGATTGCTGTCTTGCTTTTAGCAGTATGTATATATAAGGCTATGGCCAATAACTCTGACTCGAGTTACATTCTCTGCTAAATAATCCTCAGTGTGGATCCTTGGCTCTCCAGTATTGAAGTAAGACAGCTTACTTCATCCTCTCTAACCTGTGCTTTTCAAATTGGAGGACTTGCACTGTTATAGATAGGCTGCAGTGTGCTGGGAGATGTGATGTTGTCCCATAACATGACATGCATGCATGGATTTGTCATCAACTTCACTTGGACACTGTGTCAAAAATGCTGTTTTATATTAAAGCACAGATAGATGATATGGAGAATGCAATATTCACACTAATTTTTAAGGTCAAATTCAAAGACTCTAAAAGAAATCCCATGCTTAAGGGCTCTCTGCCGATGTGTCTAGTTTCTTCTCCCGTAAGTGGAAAAGTTTAAGAGGCATCACTAGAGTCTTACTCAGCAAATGAATGGCAAATCACTACGAAGCACAGGAAATTCCAGTTCCTTAAACTTTGACATAAGGCTCGGGATTATCTGAGTTTTAATGATTCCTCTTGTTTTTACCCCTGTAAAAGTCAGAATATTATAGTGGAGAGGTCACAGAATTTTAGTTATATAGACTGGTTTTCTCGTTCTTGGTTCTGCACTCTTGCTTTGTGATCTGAGGCGAATACCCAGTGTTTCTGAGCGTTAGTGTGTATGGTTTCTAAAACGAGGATCATAGAGTTGTATGAATGGCCTAGATAACGTATAGAATAATTTATTAAACACAGGGCCTGACATGTAGTATATGCACAACGATTGTGAGTACCACTCCCATCCTGTCTTGACATATTAAGAGATTCATAATCTTTAAAGCCCATTCTTAATAGGAAACCTTTTTTTTTTTTTTTTTTTTTGAGTTGGAGTCTCACTCTGTCACCCAGACTGGACCTGCTGGGCTCCGGCGATCCTTCCGCCTCAGCCTTCCAAGTAGCTGGAACTACAGGCGCGCGCTACCACACCCGGCTAATTTTTTGATTTATTGTAGAGATGAGGTCTCACCAAGTTGCTCAGGCGGGTCTTGAACCTGCGGGCTCGGGCAATCCACTCACCTCAGCCTCCCAAGGTGCGGTATTACAGGCTGAGCCACCGAGCCTGGCTGGAAACCTCATTTTTCTCTTAACTTCCATGGCATTTTATTTGTAATTCTCTTATGGTACTCTTTACTTTATATTATGTATTTTATTTTTGTACAGAACACTTGAACTCAGGTCTTCTCCATGTGGAGAAGGTAGATTCTGTATCTAGCATTGGCCCATGCCTGAGGATACTTTGGTTTTGAGATCATTACATCTAATAGCCAAATCTTATAGATTTCAATGGATTTTTCTCCAAGTTTCGTGTTTGTTATTTGTTCAAGTGAAAAGGTATCCTAACAAGGCTGGGCTCAGTGGCTCACACCTGCAATCCCAGCACTTTGGGAGGCCAAGGCTAGAAGATTGCTTGAGCCAAGGAGTTCGAGACCAGCCTGGGCAACATAGCGAGACATTGTCTCTACAAAAAAATAAAATTAGCTGGGGGTAGGGCGAATGCTTATAGACCCAGCTGTTCAGGAAGCTGAGGTTGAGGCTGCTGTGAGCTGTAATTGTGCCACTGCACTCCAGCCTGGGTGACAGAGTGAGACCCCCGAATCAAAAAAGAAAGAAAAAATATCGTAACAAAACAGCACACACTCCCTGTAAGCCTTTCTTTTTATGTTTTCTCTTCATGCTCCTCATGCTCCATTGTCCTTTCCCGGTCTGTAGCAGGCCATCAGTACATAGTGAATACGTACATGCTTTTTTATTTTTTTATTTTTATTTATTTATTTTTTTGAGTTGGAGTCTCACCCTGTTGCCCAGACTGGAGCGGCCACTGCAGTGGAGCGGCCACGCAGTGGAGCGGCCACTGCAGCCTCGACCTGCTGGGCTCCGGCGATCCTTCCGCCTCAGCCTTCCAAGTAGCCGGAATTACAGGCATGCGCTACCACGCCCGGCTGATTTTTTTGATTTATTGTAGAGATGAGGTCTCGCTGCCCAGGCGGGTCTCGAACCCGCGGGCTCAGGCAATCCACTCACCTCAGCCTCCCTGAGGTGCGAGATTACAGGCTGAGCCACCGAGCCCGGCTCGTACATGCTTTTTTAAATGGCTTCAAGCAGAAGTCACCACAAGTAGGATCTCTTCATGTAGCGTCTTTAACATTAATCTAGCTTCCTAGTTTCCAAATTATGCCTAAAATATTTTTAAAATTAAGTAAACTTATTCCAAAGTAAATTTGTATGCCTCCTCAGAAGCACAAGCAGCTGTCTCACAGCATTTCATTGGCAGTTCTTTTGACATTTCATCCTTACCAAGGCCTTGAGTTCTGAAGGGAAGAAATTGACCTTGATTGAGCACCAGTCATGTGCTTGCCACTCTGTGAGGAGCTTTTTCTCATTTTGCAAGCCAACATCGTATTTTATTTTTTAAGAGACAAGGTTTCATTCTGTCACCCAGGCTGCAGTGCAGTGATGCAATCATAGTTTGCTGTAACCTCGAACTTCTGGGCCCACGTGATCCTCCTGCTTCAGTCTGTGAAGTAGGTAGGACTACAGGTGCACCACATCTGTCTAATTTTAAATTTTTGGTAAAAATGGGGTTTAACTATGTTCCCCAGGCTGGTCTCCAATTCCTGTCCTCAAGTGATCCCTCCCACCTCAACCTCCCAAAGAGCTGGGTTTGTAGATGTGAACCAGGGTGCCTGTACCAGCATCCTGTTTTATAGAGAAATAGTACTATATGAAAATGCGCATTACAGTTTTAAGAGGGTGGACCCCCAAAAACCCAGAATTATCTTTTGGAGGGTGGACCCCTTGTAGTACAGGCTCCACCCACTAGGTAAATGTTCTAGGAACATATCGACATCAGTGTACCAACTAGCATTGTTGTGAGAGGCTGTGTGTGTGTGTGTGTGTGTGTGTGTGTGTGTGTGTGTGTGTGATT
>NW_007256255.1:717744-718904 GCF_000164805.1 Carlito syrichta | reverse complement strand
ACTGCACTCCAGTCTGGGTGACAGAGTGAGACTCCAACTCAAAAAAAAAAACAAAACCTGCTTTGAGCAGTGGAAAAAGTGTCATGATAGGTATATTGCATCAAATAGAGTGCTTTGAAGGTCTCTGAAGTTTAAACATGTAAGAATAAATACACAATTTTTAATAAATTCCGGTTTTCTTGGGTTCCCCCCTTATGTACTATTTGTCCTTGACACATTTAATTCAAATAATGTTTTTTCTGTGATTAATTACCATGTGTTATGACTCTTGTTGATGAGTCGAAAAGAGAACGGACCCTTATATAAAATTTTTGAGAAAATTTTATAGACCTGAGCTAAAATCAGAGCCTTCATGTCCATTTTTGATTTAATTTTTTTTTTTCAGTTGGAGACTTACTCTGTCATCCAGGTTGGAGTGCAGTGGCATGATCATGGCTTACTGCAGCCTCGACCTTCTGGGCTCAGATGATTCTTCTGCCTCAGCCTCCTAGTTAGCTGGGACCATGGCATGTGCCACTACATCCAGCTAATTTTTCAAATTTTTCTTTTGTAGCACCAAGGTCTCGCTTTGATTCTCAGGCTGGTCTTGAACTCCTGGGCTCAAGCAATCCTCTAGCCTTGGCCTTTTAAAGTGCTGGAATTATAGGTGTGAGCCACCATGGCAGGCTCATTTTTTATTTAAATTTTTTGTACATTACTTTAAAAAACTTGGAGATAGAATTGGGTTGGTTTTCTTTCCAATCTTAAGAAAAGCTTTGGAAATGAAATTTTGGAAAGTGCAAAACAGCATTTCATGAACAGATGATGATAGAAAGCAGCTTTAGGTGTGTTCATTGTAAAGAGCCACATTATGGGAAGGGTTAGTTCCACTGTATACACTTGCTAACCTGACCACACCTGGAGTATTGTGCTTTATTCTGGGTGGTTTAAGAGGAAGATTAACAAATATTCAGAGAAACATGACTAGGATGCTAGGGATCTGGAGGATGTGTTTGTGGAGCCAGGTTGTGGGAGGATCAAGTAGACGGTGCAAGACCCTGGGGCAGTGCTCAGTGGCTACTGCATTGTACACAGAGCGGGAAGCCTGTTTTGGGTTCTGCTCCAGTCTGTACCCTGTACTTTGAGATGGATTAGAACCTTTGAGTCCTTTTTTTTTTTTT
>NW_007256255.1:685972-717724 GCF_000164805.1 Carlito syrichta | reverse complement strand
CCACCATGCCCGGCTAATTTTTTGATTTATTGTAGAGATGAGGTCTCGCCAAGTTGGCCACACTGGTCTCAAACCCCTGAACTCAGGCAATCCTCTCGCCTCCACCTCCCAAAGTGCTGGGATTACAGGCATGAGCCACCGTACCTGGCTGACTTCTTCTCTTTAAAATTAAAACTTGAGCCAGGTGAGTTGGCACACACATACAGTCCTTGCTACTCAGATACTGAGGCAGGAGAATCGCTTGAGCCCAGGAGTTTGAGACTGTAGGGCACTATGGGCACTATAGTCAGGTCTGTGGCTAGCCATTGCACTCCAGCCTGGGCCACATAACAAGACTCCATCTCTTAAAAAAATAAAATATATAAAATAATTCTTTTCTGCTGGAATTAGGCAGAATTAAATAAAATGTTAAAAAATTAAAAAGAAATAAATAGGCCGGGCACGGTGGCTCAAGCCTGTAATTCCAGCACTTTGCAAAGCAGAGGTGAGAGGATTGCCTGAGCCTGTGAGCTCGAGACCAGCCTGGTTCGAGACCAGCCTGGGCAACATGGTGAGACCTTGTCTCTACAATAAATAAAAAAATTAGCTGGGCACGGTAGCACGCGCCTGTAATTCGGCTACTTGGAAGGCTGAGGTAGAAGGATCGCTAGAGCCCAGCAGGTGGATGTTGGGGTGACCATGAACATGCCACTGCACTCCGGCCTGGGCGACAGAGTGAGATTCCAACTCAAAAAAAAAAAAAAGAAAGAAAGAAAAGGTAAAAAATTGTATTCATATAAGAAATGCATATGTTAACATACAAGTAATGTTTGTTTGTTTGTTTGTCTTTTTCGAGTTGGAGTCTCACTCTGTCACCCAGACTGGAGTGCAGTGGCTGCTCCCGGCCACTGCAGCCTTGACCTGCTGGGCTCCGGCGATCCTTCCTCCTCAGCCTTCTGAGTAGCTGGAATTACAGGCGCGCGCTACCACACCCGGCTGATTTTTTTGATGTATTGTAGAGATGAGGTCTCGCTGCCCAGGCGGGTCTCGAACCCGCGGGCTCAGGCAATCCACTTACCTCAGCCTCCCAAAGGCGCGGATTACAGGCTGAGCCACCAAGCCCGGCTACAAGTAATGTTTAATATATATTGGTTGTGAACTATTCAGACAAACTATGAAGAGTAAAAAAATCTCCGTTCAACCTCTTTCTGCTCTTAGATTCCATCCCAATCCCGTTTCTCTCTTCAGGGTTAACCACACTGACCAGTTTGGTAGGCATCCTTCCAGACCTTTCTTTGTGTCTTTATGTAGAAACAGAGATATCAAGCCTTCCCTCTTTTAAAAATAAATGGGCCCATTTATATTTATTTATCTATTCATTTAGTGATAACTGTATTTTTCTGTGATGCACTTTTCCATTTTAGGATGTATAGGTCTGCGTCACTGCATTAGTATTCTATAGTACGAATTCACCGTTATTTATTTACCAGCCTTCAAGGAACATCTTTGTATATGTGTCTTTGTATACATTTATAAGTATTTTTGCAGGTTGGGTTCCTTGTGGAATTGGAATTGGTTAGTCAAAGAGTCTATACATTTAAGCTTATCATAGGTAAAAAAATTCATGCTGTCAAATTCTTTAAAAGTCTGTTCCAGCGGGGCTTGGTGGCTCAGCCTGTAATCCCACGCATTGGGAGGCCGAGGTGAGTGGGTTGCCTGAGCCCGAGGGTTTGAGACCCGCTTGGACAACTTGGCGAGACCTCATCTCTACAATAAATCAAAAATCAGCCGGGCGTGGTAGCGTGCGCCTGTAGTTCCAGTTACTTGGAAGGCTGAGGCGGAAGGATTGCTGGAGCCCAGCAGGTCGAGGCCGCGGTGGCCGGGAGCAACCACTTCCCTCCAGTCTGGGCGACAGAGTGAGACTCCAACTCAAAAAAAAAAAATCTGTTCCAATTGACATCCTTAACTGTGTATGAAGAAGCATTTGTCCACATTCTCGTCAAAACTGGGTATGATCAGGTCTTATTAATTTTGACAAAACTAGTAGGCCATGAATAGTACCTTGTTTGAGTCTGTGCTGTCCAAGTGAGCACACTGGTACCTTGTTACACAACTATTACTGGACTTGGGCATCCTTTCATATATGTATTGGTTGTTTGTAGTTGTATGAAGTGTCTGTATTTTTTGCTCATTTTTATTTTTATTTTTTTTGAGTTGGAGTCTCACTCTGTCGCCCAGATTGGAGTGCAGTGGCCGCTCCCGGCCACCGCAGCCTAGACCTGCTGGCCTCGGCGATCCTTCCGCCTCAGCCTTCCAAGTAGCTGGAACTACAGGCGCGTGCTACCATGCCCGGCTGATTTTTGATTTGTTGTAGAGATGAGGTCTCATCAAGTTGCCCAGGCGGGTCTCAAACCCTTGGGCTCAGGCAATCCACACACCCCGGCCTCCCAAAGCACTGGGATTACAGGCTGAGCCACTGAGCCTGGCCGAGATGACATTTTTAATATTCAGGTTGACAACCTTTTTCCCCTTTGCCTTTTCTGGATTATATAACTTAATTGAGCAATCTGAATAAAAAAAATTGTTTTTGTTTATCTTGTGAATTTTTAGTACTTCAGTAATTGAAACATACTTGTTTTAAAAATATTTGTGGGTTTGAATATGGAAAGAACACAAATACTTTCATGCCATAAGGAAAGAATGAAATAATATTTAAATCAGATATGAGAAGAGGTCTTAGATTATGAGAAAAAATATAAATCTCTCTGAAATATTACTTCATTATATGCATTAGTTTACTAATTCCAGTAATTTACAATTGGAAATTAATTACTTATGTTGTACATTTTATTATTTAAAAATTTTTTGAATAGGTAGTATTTGTACATGGTACAAAGTTCAAAAGTATAAAAGGGTATACAGTATTGTGAGAAGTTGTCTTCCCATTCCTATTCTTTAATTATTTAGTTTTCCTTCATAGACACAATCATTATTACCAATTTCTTGTGTTGGTTTCCAGAGATATTTTATGCATATACACAACATACAGTTTATATTAATTGAATTATTTTCTTTTTGTAGTTAGGTAAAGCTGCACCTGCTTCAAACATAATTTGTTCCTTCAGGCAAAAAATCACTCACAGTTCCAGAAAATAATTGATGAATAGAGAACAGCTGTCAACAGAAGAGACATGCCACATCCATGTTACACATGTTAGGTGACTCGCAGAGATGGAGCTTTCCAGTTAGAAGGGTTCTTCTTTTATTGATTTGCTTAAGTGATCTAAAGCAAATATATTTTGTTTACTCTTACTAAACTGATCTAAAAAATTAGAGAACTCTGATTATCTCAGACTTGGTATTTCCCACCCCTCCCCAAGAATGTATATTGCCTGATTTTGAAATGTGAGTTAAAGCAAATTATAAAACATGAAGGGGGATCACAGAAATTAGATAAGCTAACCTTCTTACTTTATGTATGAAGAAATTGAGGTTAAGAGACTTGCAGCATCACAGTATTTTTCTGCAAGATCAGACATTTAAAGTCAAGTGACCTGGTAGGAAAGTAAGTTTTTGGAATGCCATGTTATCAAAAACACAGGTAGCAATTTTTTTTCTCCATTTTTTTAGAAAGGAAAAGATGCAGTAGTCCTGGGTTCCATCTTGATCTTTTATTAAAAAGCATCATAGCACTTCATTTTCTTGTCTGCACTTTTGCCTGTAAACTTCAATCGTAAGGCACTGTTGTTCAGTGTCAGGCACTCTAATGCTTGGAAGATTAAAGAGAGCGCTTTTATTGTGTGGGTTGGAGTTGGGATTAATGGAGCCTTTCTTAAGCATTTTTTTCATGACTATGAAATTTATAATGACTGTGCCCTAATTCTCTTAACCTTATACTTAGAATCGTTCTTAGCCTTGTGTGTTTTTCTTCCTAATGTGTGTTTTAAGTCAGTAACCTTATTGGCAAGGAACATTTAAACATATCTATTTAATTGGTTTAGAAAGCTACTGATATTTTTTTCATGAAACTTTTTCCATATCTGTGTATAGAAATATACATAAAGTCAGTATATTTTTACCACCATTATTTCTTTATTCTTACCTATTGTTAATATTTTACTTTTAATCTAAGATTTCTAAAAATAATTTTATTTCTTCCCCTTTAACACATCTTTCTAATCTTGTTTCACTAAGCTAGTAACAATAGGAATCCACATAAAGGCACCATCTGGAATTTCCAGTAGACGTTAATTGTAATCTAAGGACTAAAATGCTAACTACCTTCTAGCTGTTTTCAGATACACTTATTTTTTGTTATTTATTGTTATTTCTTCACTTCACCAGATATTGGATATTACTCTTAAAGGAAAATTCATAGTTATGTTTTTATGATTTGAAAAAAATCTGTCATTTTAGCTAGAAGCTAGAAAAGGAAGAAGGAAGAGGTGGATGAAGGCAAAAATAAAAAAGAAAAGTAAATATGTATATTTTACCTCAATTAAAAAATTTAAAAAAAGAAAATCTATCATTTATTATGGAAATACTGAGACACTCAGATTTTTTTCCATTTTGTTTTCCTTTTTCAGTGGAAGATACGCACTGTCTACCCTATATGAAATCCATCTGGTGAATAATTGTTCTCATGTACCGTTGACTGGCAGGTTAGGAGGCTGTCAGAGTTGACTTAAGCTAAATAGTTCGATTGAGGAGTCAGAACTCCATCCTTTGGAGTGGCTTTCAGAACAGTTAAAAATAAAGTCAGAGTCATCTGTTCTGTACTTTTTTGTGTATTTTTTTTTTTTTTTAGAGGCAGGGTCTTGCTTTGTCACCTAGGCTCTAGTGCAGTGGTGTGATCACAGCTCACTGCAACCCCGAACTCCTGAACTCAAGCAATCCTCCTGCCTCATCCTCCTGAGTAGCTGGAACTACAGGTATATGCTGCCACGCCTGGCCTGTTCTATACTTTTGTATAGACATTTCTCCAATGATTTGTTTGTATCTCAAGTTAATTCAGCTAACACTTATTGAACACATGTGTGTGCTCTTACTTTAAAATAATTTTAGTAGTTATTTTATTTTATTTTATTTTATTTTTTGAGTTGGAGTCTCACCCTGTCGTCCAGACTGGAGTGCAGTAGCCACTTCTGGACACTGCACCTTGACCTGCTGGGCTCCGGCGATCCTTCCTCTCAGCCTTCCAAGTAGCTGGAACTACAGGTGCGTGCTACCACACCCGCCTAATTTTTGATTTTTATTGTAGAGATGAGGTCTCGCCAAGTTGCCCAGGCGGGTCTCGAACCCGCGGACTTAGGCAATCCACTCATCTCAGCCTCCCAAAGCACTGGGATTACAGGCTGAGCCACCGAGCCCAGCTAGTAGTTCTTAAACTAGTTAAATCTTACGGATTTATAGCTCCCCCAGAGAAGAGGGGAAGAACCATTTATTATTGAATTCTGTTTCTCTGAATTAAAGAAAAATTCTAACTTTGTGGTGATGAATAGTTTGAGGAGATTATAGAATGTTAATGAATTATATATTTTGGGGTGGGGGTTTGAGATGGGGTCTTCCTGTGTTGCCCAGGCTCTCACCTCAGTCTCCGAGAGTAGCTGGGACTACAGAAAATAAATGTTTAAAATATGCATATAGTATATAGGGCTGAGTGTGGTGCCTCACACCTGTAATCCCAACACTTTGGGAGGCCAAGACGAGAGGATGGCCTGAGCTCAGGGGTTCAAGACTAGTCTGGGCAATTTGGTGAGACCTGGTCTCTACAGTAAATCAAAAAATTTACCATGTGTGGTGATATACATCTGTGAATCCAGCTATTTGGAAGACTGAAGCAGGAGTATCATCTGAGTCCTACAGGTCGAGGCTACAATGGCCATGAGCATGCCACTGCACTCCAGTTTGGGTGACAGAGTGAGACTCCAACTCAATAAACAAAAATCTCTGTCTATTATCTATTTATCAATCAATCATCTATCTATCATTTCTCAATTATATAGGTAGGATTTTGGGAACCTTTATAAATGCTTCAGCAACATGGGCTTAGAAGAGTAAATCTAAGATATATTCCTCAGGCATAAGTCTGTGTTTATATGGCGTCCAGCAACAGTGAAGGTATAAGAATTAAAATTCTGGATTGGGTGATTAAAATATTATACTTGCCGGGCTTGGTGGTTCAGCCTGTAGTCCCACGCCTTTGGGAGGCTGAGGTGAGTGGATTGCCTGAGCCCGTGGGTTTGAGACCCACCTGGGCAACTTGACAAGACCTCATCTCTACAGCAAATCAAAAATTAGCCGGGCGTGGTAGCGTGCGCCTGTAGTTCCAGCTATTTGGAAGGCTGAGGCGGAAGGATCGCCAGAGCCCAGCAGGTTGAGGCTGCGGTGGCCAGGAGTGGCCACTGCACTCCAGTCTGGGTGACAGAGTGAGACTCCAACTCAAAAAAAAAAAAAATTATACTTTTCTACTGGGAATTTCATATTATAGATTAAAACTTGCCTTTTAAAAATTAATTTAAAAAAAACCCTGAACCAGTTCTAAGTTAATTAGGATATATTTTCTGTTACCTTCAAAAGTCAGTATAAAATATGTGGGTTTTTTTTGACAGACAAGGTCTCTCTCTGCCACCCAGGCTGGGGTACAGTGGCATGATCATGGCTTACTGCAGCCTCGAACTTCTGGGCTCAAGGGATTCTCTTGCCTCAGTCTCCCAATTAACTGGGACTACAGGTGTTCACCGCCATGCTGGCTAGTTTTTATATTTTTTTGTAGAGGTGAGATCTTGCTATGTTGCCCAGGCTGGCCTTGAACTCTTGGTCCCAAGTGGTCCTCCTGCTTCCGCTTCCCAAGTGCTGAGATTACAGGCATAAACCACCATGCCTGGCCAAAAATATGTATTTGTAAAAGTGTATTTCTTCTTCTTTTAAGCTTTATCAGCTAGAAATGACTGCAGCATTAAACTTGTAGTTATGATTTAAAGTGAGACTGTTGCCATAAATTCCTCTCCAGGGTAACTTCATGTTTTGACTACTATTTAGATCGAATGCTGTATGAGGCCTGTGAAATGTTTAATATCATTGATTATATTGAACTACATTAGAAAATTGTCTCAGTTCCACACTGAGTTGTGTGGTTGGTACATGGTAATGGAAGTGACATGCTAATAAGAACTTAGACACGGCGGGGCAATAATATTTTTTTGAGAGTTAAATTAGTAAAAGCATTTTTACTTTTAAATACTAGTAAGAATTTTCTGAAGATTTGAAGAATGCTAAAATCACTAATCTGTGTACTCTAAGAGTAATGTCAAGGAGACAGTTCTGAAATGTGATCAGAACATATTTAGTGGTTTCCACAGATACCCTCAAAAAAAATTCAGTGAGTGGAAATCTCATTAATTTTATCATATCCTCTTCTGGGCAAAGTCTATGAACACGAGGATGGTCAGCTCAGAAGATAGCAAAGGGAAACTCAAAGCATTAGAAGTTGAGGGCCAGGAGCGGTAGCTCACACCTGTAATTCCAGCATTTTGGGGGCCGGAGGCGAGAGGATTGCCTGAGCTCAGGGGATCGAGATGAGCTTGGGCAACTTAGTGAGACCTTGTCTCTACAATAAATCAAGAAATTAGCCAGGCATGGTGGCACATGCCTGTGGTTCCAGCTACTTGGATGGCGGAGGCAGAAGTATCTCCTGAGTCTAGATGTCGAGGCTGCAGTAGCTGTGATTGTGTCACTGCATTCCAGTCTGAATGACAGAGCAAGACTCTGTCTCAAAAAAAAAGAAAGAAGCTGGGCTCAGTGGCTCAGCCTGTAATCCCGCGCCTTTGGGAGGCTGAGGTGAGTGGATTGCCTGAGCCCATGGGTTTGAGACCTGCCTGGGCAGGCGAGACCTCATCTCTACAATAAATCAAAAATCAGCCGGGCATGGTAGCGCACGCCTGTAATTCCGGCTACTCGGAAGGCTGAGGCGGAAGGATCACCGGAGTCCAGCAGGTCGAGGCTGCGGTGGCCGGGAGCGGCCCCTGCACTCCAGTCTGGGCAACAGAGTGAAACTCCAACTCAAAAAAACAAAACAAAATAAAACAAAAACAAAAAAAGAAACAAAAGAAAGAAAGAAAGAAAAAGAAAAAAGAAATGGGGCTAGTCTTTTGCGAGAGAAATTTGTGATTTATCTGTTTCCTGAGGCAGGCGTATCCTTATTGTGGTGAGGGATTGGCTTAGTCTGCCATCATTAAATACTCCGGCTGCGTAATTATGTCTACAATCTATCCTAGTACCTTCTCTACCTGAGAGAGAAAATGTGCTCATCTGCTGATGAGAGCATTCTAGTCTGCTAAACATTTGCGTTTCTCTTTGTGAAGAAATACATTTTGAAAGTAAGCACTGCAAAGGACTGACCTGTGTGCCTACATGTATGTGTGTGTTTCTGTGTGCTTGGTTCAAGTAAGTTGACCTAAGGATCCACTCGGTCTGTTTCATCTGATGAGGCCTCTTTGTAGCTACGCTACATGCTTGGAAAGTCTTTTGCCTTGCCCTGAGCCTTCACATGTGAAAGTTACAGCAGTTAAGGCCATTTAGCTTGTGTGGCCTCATCTATAAACTGAGAATATGGAACTCCTGATCTTCACAGTCCTCCCAGTTCTACACTTTTATGAATTCATATGTGCTCAGTCGTATCACTACAGACTTACAGGTAAGAGCTAGAAGGAACCTCCGAAAGTGTTGAAATATCATGGATCTTACCGATGTGACTAAAGTTGTGCATTTTAAGCAGCCTCGTTTTGTTCGACTTCAGTGTATGGGATCATCATTTAGCACTAGACTATAAGCTTCTGGAGGGCAATGCCAGTGTCTCTGGAGTACCGGCTAATGTCTGTCACAGAGAAATGGCATTAAGTGTTTATTGAATGAATGTATTAGAGTATATCCAGGACAGTGAATTTAGGACATGGCTAACCATGACTTGGTTATTCATTGCTTCTATCTATCTATCTGTCTGTCTATCTGTCTATCTATATTTGAGTTGAAGTCTCACTCTGTCACCCACCATGGCTTCGTTATTCATTACATTAATTTATTTATTATTATTTTTTGAGTTGGAGTCTCACTCTGTCACCCAGGCTGGAGTGCAGTGGCCGCTCCCGGTCACCACAGCCTCGACCTGCTGGGCTCCGGCGATCCTTCCGCCTCAGCCTTACAAGTAGCCAGAACTACAGGCATGCGCTACCACGCCCGGCTGATTTTTTGATTTATTGCAGAGATGAGGGCTTGCCAAGTTGCCCAGGTGGGTCTCGAACCCGCGGGCTCAGGCAATCCACTCACCTCAGCCTCCCAAAGGCGTGGGATTACAGGCAGAGCCACCGAGCCCGGCTTATTTATTTATTTATTTTGAGTTGGAGTCTCATTTTATCACCCAGGCTGGAGTGCAGTGGCATGCTCATGTCCACCGCAGCCTTGACCTGCTGGACTCAGTTGATCCTTCCGCCTCAGCCTTCCAAGTAGCTGGAACTACAGGTGTGCGCCACCATGACTGGCTAACTTTTTGATTTAATGTCAAGCCGAGGTCTCACCAACCTGCCCAGGCTGGTCTTGAACCTGTGCTCAGGCAGTCTTCTTGCCTCCACCTTCCAAAGTTCTGGGATTACAGGTGTGAACCACCGCGCCCAGCCTAATTACTTTTGAAAACATGCTTTGCTGTGAAAAAACTTAAACGTGTATTAGAGAAGACAGAATTATATAATGAACCCCCATTTGTTCCACTGGCTTTAATAGTCATGATCATTCTTCATCTTTATCTTTTCCCATTCCCCTCTTCTTAAATTATTTTGAAGTAAACCACAGACTGTATTATATAATTTAATCTGTAATTATTCCAATGAGTATCTCTCAAAGATTAAGGACATTGAAAAGATGACAACCAGCCGGGCTCAGTGGCTCAACCTGTAATCCCGTGCCTTTGGGAGGCTGAGGTGAGTGGATTGCCTGAGCCTGCGGGTTTGAGACTCACCTGGGCAACTTGGCGAGACCTCATCTCCACAATAAATAAAAAATGAGCTGGGTGTGGTAGCGCGCGCCTGTAGTTCCAGCTACTTGGAAGGCTGAGGTGGAAGGATCGCCGGAGCCCAGCAGGTCGAGGCTGCGGTGACTGGGAGCGGCCACTGCACTCCAGTCTGGGCGACAGAGTGAGACTCCATCTCAAAAAAAAAAAGAAAAAGAAAAGAAAAGATGACAACCATACCATTATCACATGTTAAAGACTGACTTGGTTTTGATAAATATTAACTCCAGAATACTTGTACTAAAAATTCCCACGAAATTGGTTATGTGTCATTTTCAGAAAGTTATACTTAGTCATGAAACAACAGAACTAGCTTTGTTGTTGTTGTTCTGTTTCATATTTAGGCTATCAATATGACGGCTGAAGAAACAGTGAATGTAAAAGAGGTTGAAATCATTAAGCTAATTTTGGACTTCCTGAATTCAAAGAAGCTTCACATTAGTATGTTGGCTCTTGAGAAGGAAAGTGGAGTCATCAATGGCCTATTTTCAGATGATATGCTTTTCCTGAGGTATGATTTCATTACTGCTTTGAAGTTTGTAGCGCCCTCAAAAAAAAGTATGAATGAGGTAATATGTATAATACAGATAGAACTTTATAATAATGAAAAGGCTATGTAAGTATAATTTTAAAGATATGCTTGTTTTTATTATGGAATGTTTTGAATATTTTCTGTAGAATGATTTCTGTAGTAGGATCCAGGGGTCTATTAAGAAAACAAGAATCAGCCGGGCTCGGTGGCTCAGCCTGTAATCCCGCGCCTTTGGGAGGCTGAGGTGAGTGGATTGCCTGAGCCTGCGGGTTCGAGACCCGCCAGGGCAGCGAGACCTCATCTCTACAATAAATCAAAAAAATCAGCCGGGCGTAGTAGTGCATGCCTGTAATTCCGGCTACTTGGAAGGCTGAGGCGGAAGGATCGCTAGAGCCCAGCAGGTCGAGGTTGCGGTGACCGGGAGCAGCCACTGCACTCCAGTCTGGGCGACCGAGTGAGACTCCAACTCAAAAAAAACCAAAAAACAACAACAAAAAAAGAAAACAAGAATCACAACTCTATTGTGGCTGTTGCCTCATCATAAAAGATATTTGACCAAGAAATCAGAGACTCTGGAAAGGCAAAGAAAATATTTCTGAAATACTATTTTTTGACTTTAGAAATAAAATGTATTTATTATAGAAAATAAAGAAAAGAAGTATTACCCTGCCACCTAGACACACTACTGATAACTTTGTGCATATTTTTAAAATAATGAGAATTCTCAGCCTGGACAACAGAGCAAGACTTTGTATCTAAAAAAAAAAAGAAAATTCTGTTGTATTTATAATTTAGAATCCTGCTTTATCCATCACAAGGATTCTCTATGTGATTACAAATTTACACTTAAAAGTTTTTCAATTTACTTAATTTCCTAATGTCTCTCCTATTTTTAGACAATTGTTTCCAGTTTTTCTTAAATTATTGCTTTGTGGAACATCTGCTATATATATGTGGACTTTTTCCATATCTTGAATTATTTCCTTAGGACAAGATTCTTAGAGGTGGAATCGCAAGGCAAAGAGAATTCGCATGTTTGCCAAAGTGGAAAGCTAAATATATCCTGACTTGAATTGGATGGAAAAAGAAAATC
Source organism: Carlito syrichta (assembly GCF_000164805.1). NCBI lineage: Eukaryota > Metazoa > Chordata > Mammalia > Primates > Tarsiidae > Carlito > Carlito syrichta. The sequence goes on along the minus strand of NW_007256255.1, from coordinate 706,060 downwards.
CCAAATTTGCAGTCAGAGATATATTCTATTTTTACTTTACACTAAATATCCTTGTCAGGGAGTACAGATTCTTGGACATGTAGCATTTTGTGACTTAGAAAGCCTTAAGAAATGAAGTGTTCTTAACACATGAGAAAAGAACTGTTAAAAAAAAACTTGGCCAGCCGGGCTCGGTGGCGCAGCCTGTAATCCTGCGCCTTTGGGAGGCTGAGGTGAGTGGATTGCCTGAGACCACGGGTTCGAGACCCGCCTGGGCAACTTGGCGAGACCTCATCTCTACAATAAATAAATTTAAAAAAAAAACTTGGCCGAGTGTGGTGGCTCACACCTATAATCCCAGCACTTTGGAGGTTGAGGTGAGAGGATTACCTGAGACCATTGGTTCGAGACCAGCCTGAGCAACTTGGCAAGACCTTATCTCTATAATAAATCAAAAAATTAACCAGGTGTGATAGTGCATGCTTGTAGTTCCAGCTACTTGGAAGACTGAGGCAGAAGGATCGCCTGAGCCTAGCAAGTCGAGGCTGCAGTGGCTGTGAGCATGCCATTGTACTCCAACCTGGGCAGCAGAGTGAGACTCCAATTAAAAAAAAAAAAACAACAACAACAAAAGTTATTATATTAGAGGAGTTTATTTAAACTTGTTGCGCTTCCCTGTATTTTGTGTAATGAACGTCATCCAGCCCCAGGGAGCTTAGTCAATGATGTAGCTGGGAACCAGCACTGAAACAGTATTTTGGGGGCACTGTCTTTCAAGCATTTATACTCCTGGATTTAGCAGTGGCTCTCAAGTATTCTCAAGAGCCATTTGGTTTGTGATGAAATTTTTTTGGTCTGAGGTGAAATGCAAAGAATTGTAGAATAGTTGGGTTTTTTTATTAAGCTAAATGTATTCGCCATAAAGGGCTGGTCTTTAAAATTGTGTGCTTTTCTACTTTTAAAATATTAAAATATCCCTTTATAAAATGACCATGAGCAATATTGTCATTGCTTCCATTAATATTCCTTCTTTGCAGAATATTGATAATCCTGTATATGTCTTCCTGCCCATCCTTACATTTTTAAATTTTACTGTTGTTTTTTTTAAAACTCCAAAATTAGGGAAATTTCCTTTGTAAAAGAAGAGAGATAAGAATACCTTGTAACTTTTGGAAATTACTATAGACTACTTAAAGTAGAATTACTCTTCTTTTTATTTCTTGCTGTTTCTTTTTGTTTTGTTTTTTTTTGGAGTCAGACTCTCAGTGTGTCACCCAGGCTGGAGTGCTGTGTCACGCTCATGGCTACTGCAGCCTCATCCTGCTGTGCTCAGGTGATCTTTCTGCCTCAGCCTTCCCAGTAGCTGGGAATGCATGCCTGGCTGATTTTTTTGATTTATTGTAGAGATGAGGTCTTGCCAAGTTACCCAGGCAGGTCTTGAACCCACGGACTCAGGCAATCCACTCACCTCAGCCTCCCAAAGCGCGGAATTACAGGCTGAGCCACCTAACCCAGCTCTGTTCTGCTTTTAATTAGTTAACTTGGATTTGGTAACATTCTAGGTTTTTTTTTTGTTTAGGCAGCTAATCCTTGATGGTCAATGGGATGAAGTTCTTCAGTTCATTCAGCCTCTAGAGTGTATGGAAAAATTTGACAAAAAAAGGTAAGATTTTATCTGAAGTTTTTAGTGTCTTATCATTGGTAGAGCCTTAGCAAAATAAAATAACACAAATTTTTAAAAAAGATTAATTAGCTTTTTCTATAAAGCAGTATACTCCAATTGCGTTGGAGCACTTATGTAGGACAGTGTGCTACAATTATTTGAAAATATGATATCCAAACATACTTATTCATTAATGTCTCCATGCAAAAAGTCACAAGAGCTACTTCCTGATACTAGTATGAAGACTTTAAAGGTGTCATTTCATTGTCTTCTGGTCTCCATTGTTTCTGATGAGCACACAGCTGTAATTTATATCCTTATTCTCATTTATATTTCTTTCTTTTTTCCCCCGCCTTTCCCTGGCTGCCTTCAAGATTTTCTCTTTTATCATTGTTTTCCTTTTTTTTTTTTTTTTTAGAGTCAGGGTCTCACTGTCTCCCAGGCTGGAGTATAGTGGCATGATCATGGTTCACTCCAGCCTTGACCTGGCTGACCCCTCTACCTCAGCCTCCCGAGTAGCTGGAACTATAGGCACATGCCTCGATGCCTGGCTAAGTTTTGATTTTTTTTTTTTTTTGTAGAGATGTGGACTCACTGTGTTGCCTAGGCTGTGTCATTGGTTTTCATCAGTTTGTTTATAGTGTGCTTAAATGTGGTTTCTTTGTATTTTTCCTGCTTGGGTTTTGCTGAGCTTTTGAGATCTGTAAGTTGTTTGTTTTTTTTTTGAGTTGGAGTCTTATTCTGTCACCCAGACTGGAGTGCAGTGGCCGCTCCCAGCCACCGCAGCCTCGACCTGCTGGGCTCCGGCGATCCTTCAGCCTCAGCCTTCCAAGTAGCTGGAACTACAGGCGCGTGCTACCATGCCCGGCTAATTTTTTGATTTGTTGTAGAGATGAGGTCTCACCAAGTTGCCCAGGCAGGTCTTGAACCTGCGGGCTCAGGCAGTTCACTCACCTCAGCCTCCCAAGGCGTGGGATTACAGGCTGAGCCACTGAGCCCGGCTCTTTTTTTTGTAAAGGTAGTATCTCACTCTGTCACCCAGGCTGGAGTATAGTAGCACAATCATAGCTCACTATAACCTCGAACTTCTGCCTAAGCCTCCCTAGTATCCAGCTGAGTTTTTAAGTTTTTGTAAAGATGAGGTCTTGCTGTGTTGCGTAGAAAACTTCCAAACTCCTGGTATCAAGCAATCTTCTTGCCTTGGCCTCCCAAAACACTGGGATTACAGGCTTGAACTACCACACCCACCCATTTTTTTGAGTTGGGATCTCACTCTGTCACCCAGGCTGAAGAGCAGTGGCATGATCACTGCTCACTGCAGTCTCAACCTTCTGAGCTCAGGCAGTCCTTCTGCTTCAGCCTCCCGAGTAGCTGGGATTATAAGCATGTGCCACCATGCCCAGCTATTTTTTTTTCTTTTTATAGAGACAAGATCTTGCTATATTGCCTAGGCTGGTGGTGAACTTCTGGGCTCAAGCATTCCTCTTGCCTCAGCCTCCCAAAGTACTAGGATTATAGATGTAAGCCACCATGCCTGGCCCAAGCCTTAAAAAAAAAAAAAGAATTGCTGGACTCGGTGGCTCAGCCTGTAATCCTGCGCCTTTGGGAGGCTGAGGTGAGTGGATTGCCTGAGCCCGTGGGTTCGAGACCCGCCTGGGCAGCGAGACCTCATCTCTACAATAAATAAATAAAAAAAAAATCAGCCGGGCGTGGTAGCGCGTGCCTATAATTCCCGCTACTTGGAAGGCTGAGGTGGAAGGATCGCTGGAGCCCACCAGGTCGAGGCTGCGGTGGCCGGGAGCGGCCACTGCACTCCAGTCTGGGCGACAGAGTGAGACTTCAACTCAAAAAAAATAAAAATAAAAATAAATTAATTAATTAAAAAAAAGAATTATTTTGTGAGTGTATTCTATACATTGTACATTCATTCTTGTGGCTCTGGATTCTGTTACCTTTCTATAAAAAGTAACTTGGGCCAGGTGCAGTGGCTCAGCCTGTAATCCCAGCACTTTGGGAGACCAAGGCAAGTGGATTGCCTGAGCCTACGGGTTTGAGACCAGCCCAGGCAACTTGGCAAGACATCGTCTCTACAATAAACAAAAAATTAGCCAGGCGTGGTAGTGCACTCCTGTAGTTCCAGCTACTTCGAAGGCTGAGGCGGAAGGGTTGCTAAAGCCCAGCAGGTCGATGCTGGGGTGGCTGTGAGTGTGTCACTGCACTCCAGCCTGGGCGACAGAGTGAGACTCCAACAACAAAAAAGTAACTTGGTGAGCTTCAAAATGCAGACTCTGTCTCCCCTCTGTGGACACCAGCTGAAATCTCTGCTTGGTTTGCCACCCTTGCATCTGTTGCCCTCACGGGCTTCTTGGAGTCTCTCTCATGTATCTTTATGGTTTAGGGGATTTGCCACCCAAGTTTATACAGTAGATTTTGGTGTATTTCTTACTATGGCTCCCTTCTTTGAGGATCCCCCCTCACTACAGCTCCTCTGGGAGCCCTAAGCTTTTTATTTCCTGAAACCTGTAAAACTGCAGCTTTATGTTTGAGTTCTAGCTCACACCGTGTAGACAAGGGAGTGCCCTCAGCTGAAAGCCTTTTACCCTTTAATTGTGCCCCTAAGTTTCTCTTTAAGAATTGACTTTCCTCTAGTTGTGCCAGGTTTTGGTTGTTCTCCAAGGTGTTTGAATAGTTATTTTGTGTATTTTATCTAAGGCTTGTTATCTGTAGAAAGATTAGCCAGATACAAGATACTTCACCATCATCAGAAGTTGAACCTCATGTTATTTTCTTTTATTTATTTATTTATTTTTTGAGTTGGAGTCTCACTCCGTCACCCAGGCTGGAGTGCAGTGGCCGCTCCCGGCCACCGCAGCCTCGACCCGCTGGGCTCCGGCGATCCTTCCGCCTCAGCCTTCCAAGTAGCTGGAACTACAGGCGCGCGCTACCACACCCGGCTGATTTTTGGTTTATTGTAGAGATGAGGTCTCGCCAAGTTGCCCAGGCAGGTCTCGGACCCGCGAGCTCAGGCAGTCCACTCACCTCAGCCTCCCAAAGTGCTGGGATTATAGGCTGAGCCACCGAGCCCAGCCTCATGTTATTTTCTGACTCCCCATCGGTACCGTGCTATTTGGTATTTCCTTGCTTTGGTGCATCCTTCATTTATATGGAATACGATTCCTTTACTTGGCACACTCCTGATCATCTTCTAAGAGTCAATTCTTATACGTCTTTTCTTTTATTTCCCACTCCTTTGGTAAAAGTGGTTTCATATTCCTTTGAGACCTCTCTGATTCCTGTACATATCTCATAATTTACTAGATGACCCTCTTCTTGAAGGCAAGGGTTTTGTCTTATTGGGCATGTGTTTGCTATCATAACAGCGACTGAAAGAATGACTGAAAGTTCATTTTTTTTTTTCTTTCAACACTTAGAAACAACACATTTTCTTAAAGTGCTTAGGACAAAATCTTTTTTTTTAATTTTTAATTTTTATTAAAGAGACATGGTCTTGCTCTGTTGCCCAGGCTGGAGTACAATGGCACAATTATGGCTCACTGCAGCCTTGACCTCCTGGGCTCAAGTGGTTTTCCTGCCGCAGGTTCAAGAGGTTTTCCTACCGCAGCCTCCTGAGTACCTAGGACTACAAGAGTACCATGCCCAGCTAATTAAAAACATTTTTTTTTGTAGAGGCAGGGTCTTACTGTATTGCCCAGGCTGGTCTTGAACTCCTGACCTCAAGTGACTCCCCAGTCCTTGACCTCCCAAAATACGAGGATTATAGGCCTGCGCTACTATGCCTGGCCAATAAAACTTCTTTGATTCTTAGACATTAGGTAGACTCTTTGCTCTCCCTTCCTTCCCTGAAAAATTCCTGTTGAAAAGTTTTAAGTCTGAGCTGTTTTTGTCACTTTTTAGAAATGTTCATTTCTTCCTGCCCTTTTAACCCCATTTTATTTTATTTTATTTATTTATTTTTATTTTTGAGCTGGAGTCTCACTCTGTCGCCCAGGTTGGAGTACAGTGGCATGTTCATGGCCTCCGCAGCCTCAACCTGCTGGGTTCAGGTGATCCTTCCACTTCAGCCTTCCAAGCAGTTGGAACCACAGGTGCATGCCACCATTCCTGGCTAATTTTTTCTTGATTTATTGTAGAGATGAGGTCTTACCAAGTTGCCCAGGCTGGTCTTGAACCTCTGGGCTCAGGCAGTCTTCTTGCCTCTGCTGGGATCACAGGCATGAGCTATCATGCCTGGCCCAGCTCCATTTTTTATGAGAACTTTCTTGTGTTTAAAAAGAAAAAATAGCTTGATTTAATTTTTCTTTAATGCATACTTATATCAAAACATTGTACCCTATAAATATATATAATTATTATTCGTCAATTAAAATTATTTTAAACAGCCGGGCTCGGTGGCTCAGCCTGTAATCCCGCACCTTTGGGAGGCTGAGGTGAGTGGATTGCCTGAGCCCGCGGGTTCGAGACCCGCCTGGGCAGGAGACCTCATCTCTACAATAAATCCAAAAATGAGCCGGGCGTGGTAGCGCATGCCTGTAATTCCGGCTACTTGGAAGGCTGAGGCGGAAGGATCGCCGGAGCCCGGCAGGTCGAGGCTGTGGTGGCCGGGAGCGGCCACTGCACTCCAGTTTGGGCGACAGAGTGAGACTCCAACTCAAAAAAAAAAAAAAAATTATTTTAGCCAGGCATAGTGGCTCATACCTGTAATCCTAGCACTTTGGGAGACTGAGGTGAGAAGATTGCCTGACCCACGGGTTCAAGATCAGTCTGGGCAACTTGGTGAAACTTTATTTCTACAATAACTCAAAAAATTTCCTGGTCATGGTGGCTCATGCCTGTATGTACTGTATGTAGTTCTAGCTACTTGAGAGGCTGAGGTGGAAAGGTCACCTGAGCCTAGTAGGTTGAGGCTGTGGTGGCCATGAGTGTGCTACTGCATTCCAGTCTGGGTGACAGAGTGAGACTCCGACTCAAAAATTAAATAAATAAAATAAAATAAAGTAATTAAAAAACAAAACAGGTTCTATTTCAGTAAAATAAAACATTTTGAATATAAAGAACTTTGATATCATATTAGGTGACATTTGATGTCTTCCACAAAAGCTGGATTTTTTTCTTTAGAATTAACATCAGAAGTAGAAATCCTTCCTCTGGGTGTTAAATTGTGATTACTTATGAATGAAATTATTTTAGTTATGGCTTCAATGTGATAAGCTTAGTGTAAAATATTTTAGAAATTTTCTGGAAGCAAATGACTTATAGTAACTCGTAAGTACATTTGATTTATCAGACATGGGAAAATTAATTTTAAAAAAGGCTTTTTTAAAAAAAATTAGTTTCTGCTATAAACAGCCTATTTTGCTTCTGAAACTTGAGTTTCATTTCCAGCCTTTAACCTTGCTGTCATCCAGCTTTTTAATCATCTTAATGTTTTGTATTTTCTTTTTCACAGGTTTCGTTATATTATCCTGAAGCAGAAGTTTCTAGAAGCTCTATGTGTTAACAATGCAATGTCAGCAGAAGATGAGCCCCAGCATGTAAGGTTTTTATTCCTGAAGGTTTGCGCCATGGTCTTGTTTCCAGTCATAAGTCTTTTATTCACTAAAACAAAAGATTAGTATCACAAGTTCTCAAAATGCTTATCAGCAGGAATGGTCAAGACCAGCTGTTTTCCAGATGTAATAATTTCAGTCTATAGTTCTTCCAGTTTGTTCTAGGGTTTAAGCCAAGATAATGCTTGAATAGCTGGCTAGTTGGAGAGTGTGTGCTCCTCTCTTGTCTGTGGTAAATGAGTTAGCAATAGATGCCTGACCTGATGACTCTTCATTGTATCTTCCCAGTATTTTCTCTGATCCAGAGGTAGTTTTTGCTGAAATGTTTGTCTTCATGGTCACTTAAATTTAATGATAGTAAATTCATTTTGATTAGAAAGCTACTTTTATTTTTTTATTTTAATTTTAATTTAATTTAATTTTTTTTTGAGTTGGAGTCTCACTCTGTCGCCCAGACTGGAGTGCAGTGGCCCCTCCTGGCCACCGCAGCCTCAACCTGCTAGGCTCCGGCGATCCTTCCGCCTCAGCCTTCCAAGTAGCCGGAATTACAGGCATGCGCTACCACGCCAAGCTGGTTTTTTTTTTATTTATTGTACAGATGAGGATTCGCTGCCCAGGCGGGTCTCGAACCCACGGGCTCAGGCAGTCCACTCACCTCAGCCTCCCAAAGGCGCGGCTAGAAAGTTACTTTTAAAGTTTCAATGTGGGCCGGGCTCGGTGGCTCAGCCTGTAATCCCGTGCTTTGGGAGGCTGAGGTGAGTGGATTGCTTGAGCCTGCAGGTTCAAGACCTACCTGGGCAACTTGGCAAGACCTCATCTCTACAATAAATAAAAAAAAATTAGCCGGGCGTGGTAGCGGGGCTGCGGTGGCCGGGAGCGGCCACTGCACTCCAGTCTGGGCGACAGAGTAAGACTCCAACTAAAAAAATAAATAAATAAATAAAGTTTCAATGTTAGCATTGTCACATCCAAAACAAAGAAAACTTTTATCAAGTTCTAGGAATGGCTCACTGAAGTAAATTGTCTTAGTCCATTCAGGCTACTATAACAAATATTATAAACTGGGTAGCTTATAAATAGAAATTAGTTTCTCACAGTTCCAGATGCTGGGAGTTCCAAGTTCAGAGTGCCAGCTGGTTCAGGGTCTGGTGAGGGCTTGCTCCCCGGTCCATAGGTGACACCTTATAGCTGTGTCTTGGTGAAAGCAGCTGGATGCTCTCTGGGGTCTCTTCTATTGGGACCCTGATCCCATTCATGAAATCTGAGCTTTTATGTTCTCATCACCTCCCAAAAAGCCCTGATGTCATATACTGGAGATTCAGATTTCTTTATTTTTTTTGAGTAGAAGTCTCACTCTATCGCCCAGGCTGGAGTACAGTGGCATGCTTGTGGCCACCACAGCCTCGACATGCTAGGCTCCAGTGATCCTTCTGCCTCAACCTTCCAAGTAGCTGGAGCCACAGGTGTGCACCACCATGCCCGGCGAATTTCTTGATTTATTGTAGAGGCTAGGTCTTGCCAAGTTGCCCAGGCTGGTCTTGAACTCCTGGACTCAGGCAGTCCTCTCACCTCTGCCTCCCAAGTGCTGAAATTACAGGCGTGAGCCACTGTGCTGGCTGATTAGGATTTCAACATGTAAATTTTGCAGGGACACAACATTCAGATCATAGCAGAAACCAAAGGATATGACAGTGGGAACTTCCATATAGAATAGAGAAAAGTTTGCCAGATAATATGTTCAAAAGTGAAAAGAACACTGGAACGTGAGTCAGGAGACCTGATTTTTTTTGAGTTGGAGTCTCACTCTCGCCCAGACTGGAGTGCAGTGGCCGCTCCTGGCCACCGCAGCCTCAACCTGCTGGCCTCCAGCAATCCTTCCGCCTCAGCCTTCCAAGTAGCTGGAACTACAGATGCGTGCTACCACACCCGGCTAATTTTTTGATTTATTGTAGAGATGAGGTCTCACCAAGTTGCCCAGGCGGGTCTCGAACCCGCAGGCTCAGGCAGTTCACTCACCTCAGCCTCCCAAAGCGTGGGATTACAGGCTGAGCCATCGAGCCTGGCTGAGACCAGATTTTTATTCTGTTTTTGTCTTTAATCAACTGACTTGCCTTGATTAAATCTGTACCCTAACTTTTCCCATATGTAAAACATAGAGGCTGGACTAGGAAAGCTCTAAGGTTCTTTACATCATTAAAAACTTATGCTTCTAAGACAGTATTCACTCTACAAATTGTTATGATTTGTCTCTCAGATGAGTTTCCTTTTTTTTTCTGTCTCTGGATTGTTTTTGTAGTCAATTCACTGTGTAGGTGTTCCTTTTCTTGGCTTTCTTTCTGTTCCCACACAAATTTGTCCTAAGGCAAGTTTAGACCAAGAGAATGGCTCTTTTACCTTTTGGGTAAGCTGGAGTAACAACAAGCTTTATAAACAATGGAATATTGGCATGCTCCAATTTTCATTTCTAGAAAACTTCATTATTCCTACCCTTAAAAAAATTATAAGCTGGGCTCGATGGCTCAGCCTGTAATCTCGCTTTTGGAAGGCTGAGGTGAGTGGATTGCCTGAGCAATACATCAAAAAATCAGCCGGGCGTGGTAGCGCATGCTTATAATTCCGGCTGCTTCGAAGGCTGAGGCGGGAGGCTTGCCGGAGCCCAGCAGGTCGAGGCTGCGGTGGCCGGGAGCGGCCACTGCACTCCAGTCTGGGTGACAGAGTGAGACTCCAACTCTAAAAACAAAACAATGAAAAAAGCTTTATATATTAATTAAACAATTTTAAAATCTTTATTTTAGTTTTGAAAGCATTTTGGTTTCTGACTTAAAAAGTTGTTACATATCCTACAGATTATATGAGTTTTCTGTGGCACTAAAACTTATCTTTTATATTCCTGTTGTTTTCATATTTCATAGTATCTCTTTTTATAGTGATTTTTTTATTACTTGTATTTTTCTTACAGCTGGAATTTACCATGCAAGAAGCTGTGCAATGCTTACATGCTCTAGAAGAGTACTGCCCTTCTAAAGATGATTATAGCAAGCTCTGCTTGCTTTTGACTTTGCCTCGTCTGACCAATCATGCCGAATTTAAGGACTGGAACCCCAGCACTGCACGAGTTCACTGTTTTGAAGAGGCGTGTGTCATGGTTGCAGAATTCATCCCCGCTGATAGGAAGCTAAGTGAGGCTGGTTTTAAAGCAAGTAACAATCGTTTATTTCAACTTGTAATGAAAGGCCTACTTTATGAGTGCTGCGTAGAATTCTGTCAGAGCAAAGCAACTGGAGAAGAAATTACAGAAAGTGAAGTACTTCTTGGCATCGATCTCCTATGTGGTAACGGTTGTGATGATTTAGATCTGAGCTTGTTGTCGTGGCTTCAGAATCTCCCATCTTCTGTCTTCTCTTGTGCTTTTGAGCAGAAAATGCTTAATATTCATGTTGACAAACTTCTGAAACCTACAAAAGCTGCGTATGCAGATCTCTTGACTCCTCTTATCAGCAAACTTTCGCCCTACCCGTCATCCCCGATGAGAAGACCACAGTCGGCTGATGCCTACATGACCCGCTCGCTGAATCCTGCTTTAGATGGCCTCACGTGCGGCCTTACCAGTCATGATAAGAGAATCTCAGACCTTGGAAACAAAACTTCTCCAATGTCACACTCCTTTGCTAACTTCCATTATCCAGGGGTGCAAAACCTCAGTAGAAGTCTCATGCTTGAGAATACAGAATGTCACAGTATTTACGAGGAATCCCCTGAGCGGTAAGCATTTGCTCATAAAAATTAGGAAACCATTGTAAGTCTGAGATAATCTAATTGTAGTCTGTGTGTGTGTTTTCTTAATACTCAAGTCCCTTTAAATAAAAATTAGTCCTAAGGGATTGACAGTAGTGGGAAACTACCAGGGGAGAGGAGGGCACACCTCATCAACAAGGGTACCTGCATAATGAACATTTGTCTACCTAATCCTGAATTGTACTCCACATCATTAAAAAAAATAAATCCCTAAAACTTTAGAGTTTTACAATTTTGATAATTAAAATTATAAGGGAAAGTATTTGTTTTTATGTCCTATATTATTCTTTTATTGGTTTTTTTTTTTTTTTGAGTTGGAGTCTCACTCTGTCACCCAGACTGGAGTGCAGTGGCCGCTCCGGCCACCGCAGCCTCGACCTGCTGGGCTCCGGCGATCCTTCTGCCTCAGCCTTCCAAGTAGCTGGAACTACAGGCGTGTGCTACCACAGCCGGCTAATTTTTTTTTTTTTTTTTGATATATTGTAGAGATGCGGTCTCGCCAAGTTGCCCAGGCGGGTCTTGAACCCGTGGGCTCAGGCAATCCACTCACTGCAGCCTCCCAAAGCACGGGATTACAGGCTGAGCCACCGAGCCCGACTTCCGTATTCTTAAACATTTCTTTTTTTTTTCTGCTTTCCTTGTCCTACATACCGTGGAGAACATTACTTCTCAGAGTGATGTGAAGTACCACGTGAAGATGAGTTTCTTTAACCTTCGTGTATTTATTTTGTTATCAGGGTTTTGCACACATCCCCTAGGGTGGAAGAGGTAATTAAATTTTAGTGTAAGAGACTTCCCACCAGACATCAGGCTTCACAGGAAAATAAAAGTAAATAATAGATAGCAAAGAATATCAGCCAATGATTAGAGCCCGTTCTGCTTAATTAGTTCAAAATATTTCAGGGCAAGATTGTAGAGATTTATGGATACGTTAGAGTTGACCAATACAGGATGGGATTTGAAATAGGATGGAATTTATCCTCAATAGGTATTATGGGGTGGGAAACAATGGGAAATAGAGTGTTCTGGGTTATCTTTTTGGCTTTTTCAATAACTCCTGAAGGAACCCAGGTAAGGCATACCTCTATTCTTATCGTCCAGACTCATTATGAATAAGAGGGAACAATGTGGCCCTTATACTCTTCTTGGGGAAATGGGAGGGTTAATATAATTGTTGTCCACAGGCATAATAATACAGAGGAAGAGAACAGTGGGTTTGGAGCCAAATTGCCTGCCTCTTATCTTTGTCACTTCCCAGCTGAGTCACCTTGAAAAGAAGACCTGACAATTCTCAGCCTCTGTTCCTCAGCTATAAAGTGAAGTTGGTGCTTGTCCCAACCTTGACATATTTGGTGGTGGGTTAATGCATGTAAAACCCTCACAGGAGACCTGAGCACAGAGTAGCACTCAATATGTATGCCTCTGATATTAATCATGATTATTATGATGATTTTGCTGTTTCTTTAGGTTTATACATCTTACATAAGACAGTATATAGGTGATGCTATCCAATAATTTGAAATGTTCTTAAGATGCAAGCAAACATCAACATTGTTACTACTCTCATAAACAAAAATTATATAAATGGCCTTGAAAAATAAAGAGGATTTAGACAGATAAGAAGGGACAGGCATTCCACAAGCAGCTGACAATTCTACAAGAGTAAAGAATGGGCCAGTCAGGTTTTGTGAGAGAGTAGGGAGCCTAGCCTTTCCAGATGGGTTTGCTTTGCAAAACACAAGAAAATATAAGCCCTCTGAGCACAAGGATCTTTATGCCTCCGTTGTGGCCCCCTAGTACAGTGTTGTGAATATGATAGTAACTAAAGGCTTATTGATTAAATTGGAGTAAGACTGATGAAAATTACTGGCAGCAGATAAAATCAAGATGCCTTTCAGTGAACTGCAGTGCAAGCAGGTTTTGATGCTGTGAAATGCTTCTGACTCCCATTGCCTCTGTCGTTACCCTTTGATGAAATGCATCGGCCTAGGTTGATGCTCTCATGGTCATGCAACCATAGAATGGTTGGTTTTATCTTTTAATGTGGAAACTAGCTGCCAAATAATAAGACTGGCATTCAGACCTCTTTTTTGCATTCTTGAACAATCGTGTTCTTATTAATTGCTTTGTACAAGTATGTGTATACGGTATATGTGTGTGTGTGTATGTGTGTGTGTTATCTACATGTAACATACATACACAAACACATATATATGTAAAGGTAAACATTGTTTTAAGCAAAATTTTAAATAAGGCTGTTTGTCATTGAGGTTCCCTTATTCTGGGTCTTTTGCTAAACATCTCTTTTACCCCATTCCTGTAGACCTGTGCTCTCTCCCTGGTTTCATCACATTTCTAACTAAAAGTTCCCATGATCTCTTAATACTTGATAGGTAAAACTATGATAGGTGAAACTGAAAACATAAAGCTGTGTAGATCCAAAGGAATTACTTGGTAATGGTGAAATTTCAGTTGTAGAGGAGGCATTGGGAGTAGGGCATCCTGCCTCTTAGGTAGTTTTCTATTCTAACCATGGAGATATAGGAGCTTTCTGCCTATTTGTATATCCTTAAAAATTTCTTGATATCAACAATTAATGATAAGTTACAGCATTTCATAGTATGATTATATCATAAATTTAACTAATTCTTTATTGTAGGATATCAGGTTTCCACTTTTTTCTCCTTTACATAGTACTATAGTAAACTACATAAACCTCTGTGATTATCTCCGCTTATCTTACTTTAGTGATTATTTATTTATAAAGAAATAGGTGTTAGAGCCACCACTCAATTTTTCTTTCAAACCTGGCATGAAATAATAATCTGACTGGGTGGTGGCTCAAGCCTATAATCCCAGCACTTTGGGAGGCTGAGGTAGGAGGATTGCTTGAGGCCAGGAGCTTGAGACTAGCCTGGGCAACACAGAGAGACCTAGTCTCTGTGAAAAGTTTTTAAAAAATAATAATAATCTCCTGATCAGCAGTTCTTTATTTCAGGAAAGTTTCTGCCTCGTTTTTCCAAGAAACCCATTAGGATGTATAGACGGCTTCCTGTAACTCAGAGTTGGTATTATAAAGTATTTGTACTGACTGTAATAGATTTATTTCATGAAAGAGCACAAAAACTAAACTTTTTCAGATTACATAGGCTAGTTAGAAGCATTCTTTGCAGAGGAAGGAACATTGCACTCCAAATTTCTGTTTCTAATTAGAGCAAGTGGAGATCTTTAGTTAAGACATAAGAAATATAGGATAAATGTATAGGGAAGCAATTTGTTAAGATGCTATAAGGTTGTAGTGGAGGGAATGATTCTTTCTTTTCTTTTCTTTTCTTTTTTTTTTTTTTGGAGTCAGAGTCTCACTCTGTCTCCCAGGCTGGAGTGCAGTGGCATACTCAAAGCCAGCCCAGTGTCAACCTGCTGGGCTCTGGCGATCCTTCCATCTCAGCCTTCCAAGTAGCAGGAACTACAGGCGCGTGCTACCATGCCCCGCTAGTTTTTGATTTATTGTAGAGACGAGGTCTTACCAAGTTGCCTGGGTGGGTCTCAAACCCGCGGATTCAGGCAATCCACTCACCTTGGCCTCCCAAAGTGCTGGGATTACAGGCTGAGCCACCGAGCCCGGCCTCTTTAGTGTTCTTTAAAGAGAGGGGAATCTAACTTGATAAGTCAAATGAGGGACTTACCTAAGGGCAGGGTGACTTCTTAAGGTACCTTACAGCTCCATGTTTAATCTTTGAAAGATCAAGACAATATGTAGTGAAGAAAATGCATGACTATGCTTTCACATAGGAGCATCCTATTTAAATTCCAAAGGAACAGGGAAGTTCTATATGAATTGCAAAATTAAATGAAATGTTACTTTAAGAAGCTCATTTTATTCTTTGTACAACTAATGAGTCTTCTACTTCATGAACATAAAAGGGGGCTTCTTATGGTCATTAGTAATTTACAGCACAACCGGGAACCTAAAAACTCTTCCTAGGTCTTCCTACTTCCTCCTTGGGTGAGTGTGTTTAGGTACACAGGAGTACAGGTTCCTAACTAATGGTGGCTTCATGAAGATGACCATCTAGTTCTGCTTTCCTGAACCCTAGACCTGTATTTTGATGTGTCTTACACACTTCTGCCTGGAGAGGCCGTTATGAAGCCATGTTATAATCAAATTTCTTGAAGGCAGAGATTTTTTTACGTTTGTAGTTGTTCACATGGTGAATACCAACAGGTAATCTGTGTAAATGTCTCTGGTATTCATCCTCTTTAGATTAAATTAGTTATATTACACATTTTGAATAGAATAGCAAGAAAAGTAGACTTTGTTAATATTTTGAAGGAACAATATTTGGAACAACTTGACATAAGATTTCAAGCCATACAACTGATTTTAGACTGGAGATCCCACTCTCCTTTCTTAATAACTCAGTTCTCCTCCATTAAAAGTACATTTTTAAATAACCCTTTTTGCAATATACTTATGAGAAAAAAGAAAAATGTAAAAGTCTGTTTTTGTATAGTTGACAAATATTTAGGCTAAATATTCACTTTTTAAAAATTAAGATTTCTCTAACTGGAATATATTTTCCTGTACTCCCGCCTCTGCCTTGTCTTTTTGTACTTTCTGGAAGAAGTGATACACCTGTCGAGGCACAGCGTACAATCAGCAGTGAAACCTCGGGCCAGAGCTCTGTCTCGGAGAAAGAGCCTGCAAATGGAGCTCAGAACCTGGGCATGGTAAAGCATGAAAAAAACGAGGTAATGTTTACCACTTTTGGTGTTTAGCATGAATTCTCTTGGTGAGAAGTAATAGGATTTATTTGGATAGAATTTAAAAAGAATTTTCTGATATTTGGGAGTAGGAGAGAAAATACTTACATCATCTTGTTATTAGTTCATTTTCTCTCCTCTCCACAAAGAAAAGGTGGTATATTTAGTTGCCATTGTGTGTTTTAGAGCAAGGAGAACAAAAGAATTTATTAGCAATCTACAATGCCACAGTTGACATTAATCTTACATGTTTTAGGACTCAAGTAATTGAGCTTACATTAAACATGACTAATTTGCATTTTTAAGATATATGCCCTATATTTCACTAATTATATTTTAAAATGAAATTTGACATTTAAAATTTTTATGTTGGTTTTTAGAGACAGGGTCTTCGTCTGTTGCCCAGGCTAGAGTGCAGTGGCATGATCTTGACTCACTGTAGCCTCCAATCCCTGGAATCAGCATGATAGGTAGCTAGGACTACATGTGTGCCACCACGTCTGGCTATTTTAAATTTTTTTTTTTTTTTTTTTTAGAGATGTGTGTCACTATGTTGCCCAAACTGGTCTTAAACTCCTGGCTTTAAATAATCCTCCGCCTCAGCCTCCCAAAGTGGTGGGATTACAGGTGTGAGCCACTGCATCTGGCCAAGGTAGACACTTTTTATTTTTATTTTTTTTGAGTTGGAGTCTCACTCTGTTGCCTAGGCTGGAGTGTGTGGCACGCTAACAGCCATTGCAGCCTCGATCTGCTGGGCTTAGGTGATCCTTTTGCCTCAGCCTTCTAAGTAGCTGGAACTACAACCATGTGTCACCACGCCTGGCTAATTTTTTTGGTTTATCATAGAGATGAGGTCTTGCCAAGTTGCCCGGGCTGGTCTCAAACCCATGGGCTCAGAAAATCCTCTTACCTCAGCTTCCCAAAGTTCTGGGATTATAGGTGTGAGCCACCATGTCTGGCTCAAGTTAGACATTTTTGATACAGAGTAAAACTTTTCTCCACATCTGGGGTTCTAGACTGTTTTTCTTTAATGCTTTTACGAGGAATTGTATTGTGAAGTAGGGTATACATTTTATCTAGTATGTTACTTAGAAGGGGTTGTTATGTGGTTTTAATAAGTTTAATAAATGTTTTTTTGCTTTCAACTAAATATTAAGAATGAAGTAGAAAAATTTCTGTTACAAGTATATATGGATATATACCAAACAATAGAACCCCGAAGTTTGATGTAAACATTGACAGAGTTGAAGAGATAATTCTGCAATAATAGCCAGTGACTTTGATATACTACTTCCAGTAATGGATAGAACACCTGAATAGAAGATTAGTCAAGGTACAGATGATTTGAACAGTACTATATACCAACTAGACATAATGGACATATGTAAAACACTCTACCCAACAATAGCAGAATATACATCCTTCTCAAGTGCACATGAAACATTCTTTAGTGCCATATATTAGGGCACAAAACAAGTCTCAATAAATTTGAAAATATTGAAATGATGCAAAATATCTTTTCTGACCATAATAGAATGAAGCTGGAAATTAATAATAGAAGGAAAGCTAGAAATTCACACATTTGTGGAAATTAAAACAATACCCTTTTTTTTTTGAATCAGGGTCTCACTCTGTTGCTCAGGCTGGAGTGCAGCAGTAGTGGCACACCACAGCCTCAACCTCCTGGGCTTGGGTGAGCCTTCCACCTCAGTCTCCTGAGTAGCTGGGACTGTAGGCTCATGTCACCATGTTCAGCTTGTTTTTTGATTTTTGTAGAGATGAGATTTCACTGTATTTTCCAGGCTGGTCTTGAACCTCTGGGCTCAAATAGTCCTCTTGCCTTGGCCTTCAAAGGTGCTAGGATTATAGGCATGAGCCACCATGTCTGGCTGAAATTAAAACAACACACTGTTAATATATGGATCAAAGAAGAAATCACAAGGAAAATTAGAAAATACTTAGAGATTAAGGATAATGAAAAAACAGCATACCAAAATTTATGAAATGCAGTGAAGACAATGCTCTCAAGGGAAACTTATAGCTATAAATGCCTAGATTAAGAGAAAAGAGAGCTGGGTATGGTGGCTCACGCTTGTAATCTCAGCACTTTGGGAGGCAGAGGCAAGAGGATTGCCTGAGCTCCACAGGTTTGAGACCAGCCTGGGGAACATGGTGAGACCTCGTCTCTACAATAAATAAATAAATAATTAGCCAGGCGTGGTGGCACACACTTGTAGTTCCAGCTATTTGGAAGGCTGAAGTGGAAGGCTCACTTGAACCCCAGCAGGGCGAGGCTGCGGTGGCCATGAGCATACCACTGCACTCACTCCAGCCTAGGTGACAGAGTGAGACTCCGACTCAAAAAAACCCAAAAAACAAAAAGGCTAGACACACTGGCTCACACTTATAATCTCAGCACTTTGAGAAGCTGAGGCAGGAGGACTGTTTGAGGCCAGGAGTTTGAGAACAGCCTAGGCAACATAGTGAGACTTGAATATGCAAAAATTAGCTGAGCATGGTGGTGCACGCCTGAAGTTCCAGCTCTCGGGGGGCTGAGAAAAGAGGATCATTTGAGCCCAGGAGGTCACGTCTACAGTGAGCACTGATCATGCCACTGAACTCCAGCCTGGGTGATAGAGTGAAACCCTGTCTTGGGAAAATAAAAAGGAAAGAAGAAAGATCTCTAATCAGAAACCTAACTTCATGACTTGAACTAGAAAAAGAAGAGCAAAGTAAACAAAACGGTAGAAGGAAGGGAGTATTAAAGATTGGAGGGGAGACAGATGAAATAGAGAAGAGAAAATATTATAATCAGTAAAGTCAGAAGTTGGCTCTTTGGAAATCTCAACAAAATTGATAAACTTTTATCTAAACTGTCAAAAGAAGAGAAGACAAATAACTAAAATCAAAAAGTGGGTACATTATTATTGACCTTACAATAGTAAAAAGTATTATAGAAAAACTGTGACCAGCAATTGAGATAACCTAGAATTTGAAATGGACAAATTCTAAGAAACAAGTAAATTACTTGAACTGACTCAAGAAGAAAGATCAAGTGTGATGGCTCATGCTTCTATCCCAGCACTTTGGGGAGCCCAAGGCGAGAGGACTGCCTGAGTTAAAGTTTCATATAACTCACCAGTGAAACCATGCCCGGCTGAGAATACCTGCTAATTCCTATGAGGCTAGCATTACCCTGATGCCAAAGTCAGCTACAGACATTACAAAAATACAATACAATGGCTCAGTATCCTTTATAAATATAGAAGCAAAAAGTCTTCAACAAAATACTAGCAAACTAAACCCAAGAGTGTATTATACACTGTGACCACCCGGGATGTATCCCGGGATATGGGGTGGGGGTGGGGGGGTCGCGGGGAGTTCAGCATAAGAAAATCAACATAATATATCACATTAGTGGAACGAAGAGAAAAAACCCACATAATTATCTCAGTTGATGCAGAAAAAGCATTTGACAAAAATCTAACACTCTCTCATGATGAAAACTCTCAGAACTAGGAATACTTCCTCAACTTGATAGGGGATATTTATGAAAAACCCACAGCTAACATCATACTCAGTGGTGAAAAAGGGCTTTCCCCCTAAGATCAGGAACCAAAACAGCAATGCCTGCTTTCACCACTGCTATTGTACATTTACTGGAAGTTCTAGCCAGAGCAATTAGAAAAGAAAAAGAACTGGCTGGGTGCAGTGGCTTAAGCCTGTAATCTCAGCACTTTGGGAGGGCGAGGCGAGAGGATTGCCTGAGCTCATGGGTTCGAGACCAGTCTGGCCAACATGGTGAGACCTTGACTCTACAGTAAGTCAAAAAAATTAGCTGGGCATAGAAGTGCATGCCTTGCAGTTCTGGCTACTTGGCTGAGGTGGAAAGATCACCAGAGCCCAGCCGGTTGATGCTGGAGTGGCTGTGAGCATGTGTGTCACTGCACTACAGCCTGGGTGACAGAGTGAGACTCCAACTCAAAAAAGAAAAGAAAAAGAAATAAAAGGCATCCAAATTAGATAAGAAGATGTAAAACTCTATCCACAGATGACTTGAGCTTATATATTCAGTTGATGCATAAGTTCATAGCGTTTGTTTTTTGGCATGACAACACTGCAGTGTTGGAAGTTTATCATTTGTTATTTGGAATGAAAATATCGTGCTTGTGAATACTTCTTGCATTTTGTAGATTTGAAGACAGTTAGTGCTATTTGTGGGCTAAAGAAAATGGGGTGTCAGCCGGGCTCGGTGGCTCCGCCTGTAATCCTGTGCCTTTGGAAGGCTGAGGTGAGTGGATTGCCTGAGTCCGCGGGTTC
>NW_007256255.1:653907-685757 GCF_000164805.1 Carlito syrichta | reverse complement strand
TGCTGGGCTCCGGCGACCCTTCCGCCTCAGCCTTCCAAGTGGCTGGAACTATAGGTGCACACTACCACGCCCGGCTAATTTTTTGATTTGTTGTATAGATGAGGTCTTGCTAAGTTGCCCAGGCGGGTCTTGCTAAGTTGCCCACGGGCTCAAGCAATCCACTCACCTCAGCCTCCCAAAGCGCAAGATTGCAGGCTGAGCCACTGAGCCTGGCTGGTTTTGTCATTTCAAAGACGGCCACTTTGACCTGCGTGATTCTCTACATTCAGGAAGACCATCGGCCTTTGATGAAAACCATTTAAACCAGTGGTTCCTGACCTTTTTGGCATCAGGGACTGGTTTCATGGAAGAAAGGGTGGGGAGGATCATCGGGCATTGAATTCTGTAAGAGCGCGCATCCTAGATCCCACGCGTGCGCAGTTCACAGCAGGGTTTGTGCTTCTATTATGATCTAGTGCTGCTGCTGATTTGACAGGATCACCTCCTGCTGTGCGGCCTAGCTCCTAACAAACCATGGACTAGTACCGGTCTGCAGACTCCTAGTGTAAACACTCAAATCTACGATGATTCACATCAGTTAACCTGAGAATTGACAGATGTAGTGAACTGTGACCAGTCAGCCATTGTGTCACATTTTCCTTCCATGGGTGAGCAAAAAACGCTACAAACTTATGCATCAACCCGATATATAGCAAACCCTAAACAATTCACAGGAAAAGCTGGGTGTGATGGTATGTGCCCGAAGGCCCAGCTACTCAGGAGGCAGAGGTGAGAGGCTCACTTGAGCCCAGGAGTTTGAGGCCAGTCTAGGCAATGTAGTGAGACCTCATTATACACATCACAGATACACACATTTACAGTAAAACTACTAGAGCTAATAAATAAATTCAGCAAGAAGTTGGAGACTACAAGATCAACATGCAAAAATCAGTTTTGTTTTTCGAGTAGGTGTCTCATTTTCTTGCCTAGGCTGGAGTGCAGTGGCACTACCATGGGTCACCACATCCTTGACATCCTGGGCTCAAGCAATCCTCCTGCCTCAGCCTCCCAAGCAACTGGTACTGCAGGTGCCCGCCACCACACCTGGCTAATTTTTTGATAGTTTGTAGAAACGAGGTCTTACTCTGTTGTCCAAGCTGACCTTAAACTCCTGAGCTCAAGCAGTCCTCCCACTTTGGCCTCCCAAAATGCTGTGATTACAGGCGTGAGCTTCCATGTCCAGCCTAGTTGTATTTGTATATGCCAGCAATGAACTATCTGAAAAGGAAATCAAGAAAGCAATTCCATTTATAATAGCATATAAAAGAATGAAATACCTAGGAATAAATTAAACCAAAGACACGAAAGACAGGTACGCTGAAAGCTACAAAATATTGCTGAAAAGAAATGAAAGAAGGCCGGGCTCGGTGGCTCAGCCTATAATCCCAGCACTTTGGGAGGCTGAGGTGAGTAGATTGCCTGAGCCCGCAGGTTCGAGACCCACCTGGGCAGCGAGACCTCATCTCTACAATAAATCAAAAAAAATCAGCTGGGTGTGGTAGCGCACGCCTGTAATTCCGGCTACTCAGAAGGCTGAGGCGGAAGGATTGCTGGAGCCCAGCAGGTAGAGGCTGCAGTGACCGGGAGCAGCCACTGCACTCCAGTCTGGGTGACAGAGTGAGACGCCAACTCAAAAAAAAAAAAAAGATGTCAGTACTACTCAAGTCAATCTACAGATTCAGTGTAATCCCTATAAAAATTCCACAGCCTCTTTTACAGTAATGGAAAAATCAGTTCTCAAATTCATATGGAATCCAAGGGGCTCCTAATAGACAAAACAGTTTTGAGAAAGAACAAAGCTGTAGGATTCACACCTCATGATTTCAAATTGCTGCAAATCTCCAGGAATCAAAACAGTGTGATACTTGCTTAAAGATGGACATATAACCCAATGGAAAAAAATTGAGAGTCCAGAAGTAATCATGTTCATCTATGACCAGTTGATTTTTGGCAAGGGTACCAACTTTATTCAAATGAGGAACATTAGTCTCCAACAGATGGTGCTGGGACAACTGGGCTTCTACATGAAAAAGAATAAAGTTAGATCTCTACCTCACACCATATACAAAAATTAATTTAGAGTGGTTCAAGCTGGGTGCTGTGATTGGCACCTGCACTTAGCTAACTGGGAGGCTGAGGCGGGAAGATCCCTTGAACCCAGGAGTTTGAGGCTACAGTGAGCTATGATTGCACCACTGCATTCCAACCTGAGTGACAGGAGACCCTGTCTTTAAAAAAAAAAAAATTAGTCCGGGCTCGGTGACTCAACCTGTAATCCCAGCACTTTGGGAAGCTGAGGTGAGTGGATTGCCTGAGCCTGCGGGTTTGAGACCAGCCCAGGCAACTTGGCAAGACCTCGTCTCTACAATAAATAAAAAAATTAGCCAGGCATGGTAGTGCGTGCCTGTAGTTCCAGCTACTTGGAAGGCTGAGGTGGAAGATTGCCTGAGCCCAGCAGGTTGAGGCTGCAGTAGCTGTGAGCATGCCACTGCACTCCAGCCTGGACAACAGAGACTCCAACTCAAAAAAATTAAAGTGGTTCAGCAACCTATAGCACTAAAATCATAAAACACTTAAAAAAAATAGGGGTAAATCTTCTGACCTTGGATTTTTATAATGTATTCTTAGATATAACACCAAAAGCATGGAGAACAAAAGTAAAACTAAATTGGACTTCATCAAAAGTAAACACTCGTGCATCAAAGGACATTATTAAGGAAGTGAAAAGACAACCTACAGAATGGGGAAAATATTTGTAAATCATATATCTGATACGGTTTTAATATGTAGGATATATACAGAACTCCTGCTTCACAATAGCAAAAAGACAACCCAATTAAAAAATGGGCAAAAGACTTGAATAGACTTTTCTCCACATAATGTATACAAATGACCAATAAGCATTTGAACAGATACCTAGCACCACTAGTCATTAGGGGAATGTGAATCAAAATCACAAAGGGATAAAATTTTATACCTACTAGGATGGCTGTCATTCAAAACAAATGGACAATAGCAAGTGTTTGCAAGGATTTTGAGAAATTTGAACCCTTTTACATTGTTGGCTGGAATGTAAAATGGTTCAGCTACTGTGGAAAACGCCTTGTTGATTCTGCAAAAGCTAAGCATATGGGTCATATGGAACTACCATATGACCCAGTAAGTCCACTCCTTGGTTTATACTCCTAAAAATTGAAAACAAGGACTGAAACAAATAATTGTACACTCGTGTTTATAGTAGCACTATTCATGGTAGCCAAAAGATGAATAAACCCAAGTGTCCATCCCCAGAGGAATGGGTAAACAAAATGTGTATGTGTACACTGGACCATTCATTTATAAAAAGAAAGTTCTGATGCATGCTACTACATGGATGAACATTGAAAACCTCATGCCAGGTTACTTAAGCTGGACACAAAATAGCAAATATTGTGTAATTCCACTCACCTGGAATAGGCAAATTCATAGAGACAGAAAGTAGAATAGAGGTTGCCAGAGGATTGGGGGAGGAAAGAATGGGAAGTTATTGCTTAATTGTTACAGAGATTGGGAAGATAAAATTTTGGAAATAGATGGTGGTGACTGTTGCACAGTATTGTGAGTGTAATTAATGCCACTGAATTGTACCCTTGAAATGGTTAAAAAATGAACAGGGCTTGGCTGATGTGCTTGTAGTCCCAGCTGCTTGGGAGATAGAATCACTTGAGGCCAGGAGTTTGAGGGCCAGCCTCGGTAACATAGAGAGATCCCATCTCTTTAAAAAATAAAAAGAAGACTGGGTGCGGTGGCTCATGCCTATTATCCCAGAACTTTGGGAGGCTGAGGTGAGAGGATTGCCTAAACCCATGGGTTCGAGACCAGCCCTGGCAACTTGGTGAGACCTCATCTACAATAAATCAAAAAATTAGCTGGGCGCAGTGGCGCATGTCTGTAGTTCCAGCTGCTTGGAAGGCTGAGGCAGAAGGATTGCCTGAGCCCAGCAGGTGAAGGCTATGGTAACTGTGAGTGTGCCACTGCACTCCAGCCTGGGCAACAGAGACTCTGACTCCAACTAAAAATAAATAAATAAATAAATAAAAATAAAAAGATTGACTGGGCATGGTGACTCATGCCTTAATCTCAGCACTTAGGGAGGTCGAGGCAGGAAGTTTACTTGAACCCAGGAATTTGCACCCAACCTGGGCAAGAGAGTGAGACCTTATCTCTATAAAAAAATACAAAAGTTAACTGATGTGGTGGTGTACGCCTGTAGTACCAGCTACTCAGGAAGTTAAGGCAGACGGATTGCTTGAGTCCAGAGGTTGAGGTTGTAGTGAGCTGTGATTATGCCACTGCACTGGATTACAGAGTGAGACCCTGTCTCTAAATAGATTGATAGATCAATTGATCAGTAGGTTGAAATGACAGATTTTGTGTTACATTTATTTTACTATAATAAACATACTTTAAAATGTATATGGATAATTTTATATCATAGTGAGTGCTATAAGTTATGAAATAGAGAAAGGGTTGTTTCTATTTCTTGGAAGAGAAAGACATTTTGAGCTTTAAAGAATCTTGGTGAAGCTTATTGTCAGTGTTAGTCAATTTTGGAGATGACTGATTTGTTCTAGGGTGACACCAGTACACGATACATGCAATATGACTAGACTTTGGCTTGGCAGGAGAGTCTTTCTTAGTCAATATTATATAATTCACTAAATATCTCAGTCTTGTAAGTTGCATTGCCATACAGTTCTTACAGAAAAATGAAGTAGGAATGTTGAGACTGTTTATTGCCCATTCATTTTTTTCTTGTGAAAGAATATTTGAAATCTGTTTTTGAGGGAACTCGTTTCTCTTGATAGAAACCTATTAGATAATTTACATGCCTAAATTAAGTGTTTTTGACGCATGATATTGTGTTTATTAAATACTAATGCAGTTCCTTAGTGTGTGTGTGTGTGTGTGTGTGTGTGTGTGTGTGTGCGTGTGTGCGTGTGTGTATACATATACATATATATATTAAGAAATGCCAAATTTATGTTAGTCTTTATCTACATTCATATTCTCTGATCATGTCCCCTTTATAGCCTCCATAATTTGCATTTTTACTTTGAGTTAGCCAAGGAACCAAGGGACCATTCATTTTGGTCACTGTTGCTGTGGAATAAAGCAGATTCACTGTTCTACATGAATATTAAGACTCATGGTTATTATGTTGTTTTTCAAAGAGCAATGTATTAAGTGTTTTGTAATTGTTAAACATAGCCAGTTTTATATTTTACTGAGCATTTATAAAAGATGCTGTTGCATGAAGACTATATTCAGTGATTGTTCAAATATATTTTTTTCTAATATTTTTAAGCTTCGCGATTCAACAGAACAATTTCAAGAATATTATAGGCAAAGATTACGCTATCAACAGCATTTAGAACAGAAGGAGCAGCAGCGACAGATATACCAGCAGATGTTGCTTGAAGGAGGTGTGAACCAGGAAGATGGTCCTGACCAGCAACAGAATCTCACTGAACAGTTCCTTAACAGGTTGGTCTTGTCAGTGTTTAAACTATGGAATTGTTTGAGAGCTGATGAAAGCATGTAATAACTGCTACTTCCTAGGTACAATTTGAAATTGTCTAGCTTTCTAAGTGTTTGAAGTAAAGTGAGTTGCATATTGTCTTCTGGTCACACGTTCTGAGTACTCATCTGGTTCTGTCTTCTCACTAAGCAACTAGAACAGCAGAATGTGGTGGCTCAGTGCATAGGGGAAGAGCAGACTGCCAGGAGGATCCAGCTGCCTTAGGGTAGCTGAGGACATAGGGGAAGTTACTTGGTTTCTTTTTGCCTATTTCTTTACCTACTTCTCAAGGTTGCCATGATAAACTATCTTAATTTATACTGTGAGAGATGTGGCTCTTCTTTCAGTATCTTGATTATGTCTTTACGCCGATGATGGTGATTTCTAACATTAAATTTGCCATAGTTGATATATCATATGTGCATGTATTTACCTTCTCAAACTTTTAATCTTCTATACATTAGGAATATAATTAAGTTATTTTAAAATAAGTGCACTGTTAAATTGTATAGGTCCATTCAAAAGCTTGGTGAATTAAACATTGGAATGGATAACCTTGGTAATGAGGTGTCAGCACTCAACCCACAGTGTAACGGGAGCAAAGGCAGTGGCTCTAATAATTCTTCAGTGACTGGTTTTACTACGCCGCCCCAAGACTCTGGGCAGAGACTCACACATGAGGCTTCGAGTATTCACACTAGCACGCCTCGGAATTCCGGCTCAACTAATCACTTACCTTTTCTGGAGGAATCGCCATGTGGAAGCCAAATGTAAGTGCTTGACTTTGTAAACCGGGAAATATTCTCTTCCTGCTAATGACTAGAAACATAGAAAGTTGGACTTTGGAGCCTTATAAATCAAAGTCTCTAGAGCTCACTAGCCACCACATTTTTTTGAATCTGGCTTCACTGATCTGTATTCTCTCTTCTGAGTCTCTTGATAGTCTTCTTTTCCTTCTATGTTTCTTTTTGTTTTCTCACTACCACCAAGGCAGTAACACCTTTTATAAGCCATCCTACTCAGAGACCCCACAGTTTTAGTATCTGTAAATCTCCCTGCTTTTTTCTGTCCATTAACATCTTTCAGCAAGTAATCTTAAAACACAGACTTTTCAGGGCACAGGAAGATGTTTACAATATGGTGGCAGCTCTGGCAATTACAGTAGTTGAAGACTTTACATATTTATGTTTTCACTAGTCAGGGACATTTTTTTGTCTTGCTGTCGTTAATAAACAAGTGTTAATTTATGCAATGGGAATAGTTAAGGAGCATTTTCTTTATCTGTTCTTAACATAAAACATTTTTCAGAGTGGTTCATTAAAAAATGCACCGCATCAGATTCTCAGCCTTTTGGCTAAGATTAAGCTTTAAAATGTATAACTTGCTTTTGGCACTTGGATGCTTATAGGAATTAGCTTTATAAATACTTAGTGTCAAAAAATTCTAGTTTTGGCCAGGCTCAGTGGCTCAGCCTGTGATCCCAGCACTTTGGAAGGCCAAGGCGAGTGGATTGCCTGAATCCTGGGTTCGCATACTGGTGGAAACACTGGCAGGCAGCACATATTCACGCCATATTTCCGGATCAGACCGTGCCGGTTAGGGCAGATGCGGCAAGAGTGAGAACCCTGGCCGACTTTCTATTGGTGGCTCCAGTAGAGCTGCTGACGGCCCATTTTGCTCTCAGGCATGCAACGAAGCAGAAGCATGTATTTGCTTATTTATTACAGTTCCCATGATACTTGTTTTGAGTATTCCCAAAACTAGAACTCAAATATTAAAATTTAATTTTTATCAATGTAATACACACATATGATTTTAAAAAACAAATAGTACTTCATGGCTTCAGGTAAAACCTATCTTGGTCCATGGTTTTTATTTCCTGTAGGCTGCCATTTTCAACCTATTTCTCTGTTTCTTTTGCTATGTATTTCCACATTTATGAACAGCATACTTCTGTTACTTTTTTTTTTTTTTTTTTTAGCCAGTCTTGCTGTGTTGCCCAGGAACTCCTGGACTTAAGCAATCCTCCCACCTCAGCCTCTTGAGTAGCTGGGACTAGACAACCATAGTCATGTCTGGCTAGTTGTTTTGTTTTTTGTTGTTGTTGTTTATTGTAGTGACAAGGTCTGGCTGTGTTGCCCAGGCTAATCTTGAACTCCTGACCTTAAGCAGTCCTTTTGCCTCAAAGTACTGGGATTAGAGGTGTGAGTCACCGCTCTTGGCCTTTGTTAGTTTTTGTTATCCATTGATTGATTCCCTGCTATATTCTTCACCCACGACACTCTCACTTTGTCTATACCTTATTTTCCAATATGTGTCCATTGTTGTTTAAATCAGTACTGGCTGTTACCATCACTATGGCCATGTAAATGTTATTTACAGCTGTAGTGTAATATGATTACATTTCCTTTTCATACAGCTTGTTTTTCTTGGGGACAGTAATTGCCTCAAGTTGGCACATGTGTGTATGTGTGTGCATGCTTAGTTTTCTTAGTATCTATCACTAAAGTATCTGCAAATGCTTTGACAGAATTATAAAATCATAAAACTTCTCTCATTGTAGTAAAAAGTATCAGATCATTTCTCAGTTTTTCTTTTCTTAGGAGATATCACTCCTGCTTCACTTTATACTTATTGTTTCTAGAACATTTTTAGATAGACTCCTGGGACTTTCCTCACTGTCTTCCTGAGATTTCCTTCGTCTCTTACCTATATGGATCCCTTGTTTTTAGGATCTCATATAGTTTCCTGAAAAAAGGGGTACTTCAGAGGTGAAGTTTCCGCGACCTTGTGCATCTAAAAATATGTTTATTTTATACTTGGTTTGTTAGTGTAGCTGGGTTTATAATTCTAGGATGGAAACAATTCCTCAGCATTTCAAAGGCATTGCTGCATGATCTTTCAGTTTTTGTGTTCTCATTTAGAAGTCTGATGCCATTTGATTCCTCATTCTTTAGATAAGACCTATTGCTTTTTCCACTCTGGAATTTTCCGGGTCCTCTTTTCTGATATTCTGAAACTTCATGATGAAATTCCTCAGAGTGGGCCTATTTTCCTTCATTCTGCTCATTATTTTATGGGTCCTTTTAAGTGGGAAACTTAAGTTCTGGAGAATTGAAAAATTATTATTTATTTAGCAATTTCCTTTCTATAGATTTATTTTTTCTCTTACATTTTAATTTTCTTAGAGGCCTTTCTCTAATTTTTCTTCTTTTTAAAAAATAGATCTTGCTTTTGTTTCTTGTTAACTGTTTCCTCTTATATCTCTAAGGATTTTAATTACATTTCTGTAGCTTTTGTTCCCTAAATTGCTTCTCTTCTTCCAGTTTCCTTTTTCTGTTTGTTTTAGTCTCTGACTTTTATCTAGGAGGCTTTTTTCCAGTATCTAGAAATCTTTGGCTGTCTGTAAAGAGTGAGACATTTTATTTAAAAAAAAACAACAAAAAAAAACAAGCTGATTGGAAGGAAAGGCATATGTGGGTAGATCTGTGTATCTGTTGGCCTGGGAAAAAAATGATTAAATGGAAACATTGTTTATTAAGGGACCCTCCACTGCCAGTTTCTGTTAGTTTTTTCTCTTGGGCCAGATAATTTTCCTAAAGAGCAGTCTCCAGGCTCTTTCCTGGGGTAGGGTTTAGGCAAACGGGGTTCTGGAACTAAACAGGGGAAGGGTACTTGACACCTCACTATAAAATGTGTGCATTCTGACTTAATCTTCTTTCCGGAGTGGCTTCTCTCCCCCTTCTTATGACTACCCTTGGTTTCACTGAATTCAGAGTCCCTTAGAAAACTTTGATTGCAGTTGGTGAGGATCACTTGCTAAATAGAAAAATTAGTGATTGAAAGAATAAATTAATTTAGTTTCTGTTTGTTTTTCAGAGTAAACTTTACTTTAATTTCTACTTCTACAGCTCGTCAGAACATTCGGTCATTAAACCACCTCTTGGAGATTCTTCGGGGAATCTATCAAGGTCAAGAGGGGAAGAGGTAATACTTTGGGGAAGGAGGGTTCATTGTTTTTATATATACTCGCACAATTTGCTAAGAAAATCTCATTTCAAAGAAAGAACCATTGTAGTCAGGTGTGGTGGAGCATGCTACCTGGGAGACTGAGGCAGAAGGATGGCTTGAGTCCAGGAGTTCAAGGCTGTAGAGTACATTGATAGCACCTCTGAATAGCCACTATACCACTCCAGACTGGGCAACATAGTGAGACATTATCTTTTAAAGAAGAAAGAAAGGAAGGAAAGAGAAGGAAGGAACCCTTTTTAGTAGTAGTCATTACCCTTAATGCTGATATTTTTTCCAAGATAGTTGAACTCTCAGTAGGCTAAGTTAAAAGATTGTCTTAGAAAGTACATCTGGGGTTGGGCGTGGTGGCTCATGCCTATAATCCCAGTACTTTGGGAGGCAGAGATGAGAGGATTGCCTGAGCCCAGGAGTTTGAGGTCAGCCTGGGGAATATAGCAAGACCTTGTCTCTATAAAAAAAATTTAAAAATCAAACAATTAGCTAGGCATGGTGGTGAGTACTTGTAGTCCCAGCTACTTGGGAGGCTGAGGCAGAAGGATCACCTTAGTCCAGGAGGTCAAGGCTATAGTGGACTATGATCATGTCAGTGCACTTCAGCCTAGGCAACAGAGTAAGATCCCCGGCTCAAAAAAAGTTGAAAGAGAGAAACAGAAAATACATTTGGTCTCTAAAATAAAATAAAAAAGAAATTACTTTTGGGAGTCTTCATATTAATGACCTAGTAGTGGCCTTGGCACGTGAATTGGGGCTCTGCTACCCTCTGAATCCTATGATTAATTTCCTATATTGCCAATCTGTCCTTTGGGCATCTCCTCAATACACCTGTGTTTTTGCCTTGGAACCAGATATCTTTCCCTAACTAGTATAAACAGCTTCATTCCATCTTGTTTTCTGTAGTTCACATTTTAACCCCATAAACAAAGGTGTTACTTCAGATGCTTTTAGTGGTCAAACAGGTAACATATGAATACAGTCAACTGTTTTCATGATAAGCATATAGGAATATTTAACCCTTGCAAAAACAAATATGCAGGCCAAGTGTTGCTAGTTTTCAAGAAAAGCTAGAAATATAGATTTTTATGTGAAATTTCCTATTTTTAAAATGGCAACAAATTTTTAAAGAATTTAAACACACTGGAGGAGAGTAAATAAAATCAATCTGTGTGGCTTTTGCTATATTGTAACCTTAAGTGATTATTAATGTAGCAGGACTGTTTCAAATAACACCTGGAGTAGGGGTTACCAAAGCCATTATGCAGACCTGCTTCTACTCACCTCTTCAGGAGAGAGTTGAGGACAGATAAACCGACAGCTTAAAATACAAATGAAACTCACATATGCCAATTAAACTTATTTTTTACAGCTTTAAAAGAGTACTTTATAATTTCTTTGAAATACTGAAATAGTCACTGCTGTAGATAATGGTAAACTTTCTTTTTTCTTAAGTGGATTAAGTAATAGTCCCTTATACATCTTACTCTTAGAAACACAAATACCCTTTTGTTTTTGTTAGGACTTGTATGTATGTGGGCTGTTTTCCCCTTGATAACTTAATATGGCAATGCATATTTATTCTTATATTTTGTGTTAATAATTGAAGAAAAACTTGAATGTTTAAGAACTATCTGAACTTAGTTTAGCAATGAATAGTGAAAATAGAAACATTAGAGTTAATTTGGATTTGTCACTTAAAAGAATATATGCTAGCCAGGCTCAGTGGCTCAGCCTGTAATCCCGTACCTTTGGGAGGCTGAGGTGAGTGGATTGCCTGAGCCCGCGGGTTCAAGACCTGCCTGGGCAGCGAGACCTCATCTCTACAATAAATCAAAAAATCAGCCGGGCATGGTAGCGCATGCCTGTAATTCCATCTACTTGGAAGGCTGAGGCGGAAGGATCACTGGAGCCCAGCAGGTCAAGGCTGCAGTGGCTAGGAGTGGCCACTGCACTCCAGTCTGGGCAACAGAGTGAGACTCCAACTCAAAAAAAAAAGAATATATGCTTGGAGAGAGTAAACGTAAAATGATCAAGTGGGAATAATGTCATTCAGATGAATTTAAAATAGGATAAAAATGAATTTTTTCATATTTTTTTTTTCATGGAATGACTTTTATATTCTTTCCATAGGATGACAAATCAAAAAAGCAGTTTGTTTGTATTAATACCCTAGAAGACACACAGGCTGTTAGAGCAGTGGCTTTTCATCCAAGTGGTGGTTTGTATGCTGTTGGTTCAAATTCAAAAACCCTGAGAGTCTGCGCCTATCCAGAAGTAATTGATCCAAGGTAAGGACAGACCATTTGTACTGCTATTCTTAGTTTTTAATTTGGCTACATAGGTCCCTTTTTCAGAATTGCCATTCAGTAATGTCTCACCTCTTTCTTCTATTAAACTTTATTTTTATTTTAGTTTCAGTGCTTAAGAAGTGTACTTCAGTTATTAATGAACTTTATACATTTTTTCCATGAAATGTTTCTGCCTAGGCCATTGTTCATTCATTATTCTTCCTTATGTCTATGACTTTTGTATTTTATCTGTAAAGTCCTTATACAGTAGTGTTCTTCCCTGGTTCTTAGGGGATATGGCCCCATGCCCCCAGGGGATGCCTGAAATCTCGGAGGGAACTGAACCCTATTTATATTACAAATGTGAGCCACCACATCCTGCCATGATTTATTTTAATAGTAAAAGTTTTAGCAAATAAATTGACAAAAAGAGTATCTAATTACAGAGTAAAGAGTTCAAATCCAGTTTTCTGTGAAGTTGCATGTAAGTGCTTTGTTTTCTTGGTAACTTTAAATAATTAGTTGTACACCTAATAGATAAAGTCGTATGTCTATTTTTAATGATATGTCTTTAAAGACAAAGGTCTCAGTTTCATATCCCATAATCTGTTAAACAAGAGGGTAAAGTAATTGTTAGGTTGATCAAATGAAATTTAATTTTCATTGGTTTAAAATGGTAAAACAGAGCGTCTGCGCACCATCGGGCCCAAAGTGGCGGCGAGGTCCATCCTCCCCGTGCATGGTTTTCCCCGCCAAGCGGTCTTGCTTGGTGCCATCCATGAGGGCGTGCGCTGGGCCTTTTCCTGCGGCACTTGGCTGCCCGGTCCGGCCAAGTGGCTGCTGGCGGTACGATCAATCCAGCCCGAGGAGAAGGAGCGCATCGGCCAGTTCGTCTTTGCCCATGGCGCGAAGGCAGCCATGGCTGGTCGTCTGATGATAAGGAAATTAGTTGCGGGAAACTGAATATCCCTTGGAATAATATTCATTCACAAAGAACTGCAAAAGGAAAACCAGTTCTTGTGAAGGACTCGTTGAATCCTTACCCCAATTTCAACTTCAACATCTCTCATCAAGGGGACTGTGCGGTGCTTGCTGCCGAACCTGAGCTCCAGGTTGGAATTGATATAATGAAGACTAGTTTTCCAGGTCATGGTTCAATGCCAGAATTCTTTCATATTATGAAAAAAAAAGTTTACCACCAAAGAATGGGAAACAATCAAAAGCTTTAAGGATGAATGGATTCAGCTGGATATGTTTTATAGAAATTGGGCATTCAAAGAAAGCTTCATAAAGGCCATTGGTGTTGGACTGGGATTTGAACTGCAACAACTTGAATTTGATATATCTCTGTTAAACTTGGATATAGACCAAGTTTATAAAGAAACACGTTTGTTCCCAAATGGAGAGGAAGAAAAAGATGTATGGGCATCTGAGGAAAGCAAAATAGATGGGCACCATTTTGTTGCCGTAGCTCTTAGGAAACCCGATGGATCTAAACATCAGGATGTGCCATCTGAAGATGATTCTAAACCAACCCCAAGGCAGTTTACTGTTCTCACCTTTAATGATTTAATAGCATCTGCTGTTCCCATGACACCTGAAGATCCTTTATTTTGGGACTGTTTTTGCTTCACAGAAGAAATTGTAATACGAAATGGTATAAAGTCATGATGACTCCTTGAGTAACAGAGAGCAATGAAAACTGTAATCTTCCATATTCACTGAAAAATAAATATTTGATAGGATCAAATTTTACAAAACAGTTTAAGAAAAAATAAAACTTACTATTAAAAAAGAAGACTTCTAGTTCAGGATAACTCACTAGAATACAAGTTTTCCTCTTCCTCTCCAAAATTGCATTGAATTGATAAAAATAGAAAGGATGGTAGAATCTTAAAGTGATGAATGTTCACTGTAGAAGAAATAAAAAATTCAGATACGCAAAAAGGAAACATTTGAATCCTATCTTTCAGAGATAACTACTCTTAAAACCTTGAGTATCCTTCCAGACTTCTTTCTTGGCAAATGAACTCATATTAACATATTTGCTTTTAAAAATGGGAGCATACTGTTTGTGATTTTTTTTTAAACCGCTTATCTACTGTTCATAAATATACCTCTGTGACATAATTTTTAGTGGTTCTAAAGTACTCTGTTGTATATCTAATATCAGTTAGGATGCTTTTGACCAGAGGTACAATGTCCAAATATAATTAGCTTAAGTAACCAAGAACATTTATTATCTAACATAACACGGTTCAGAGATGTCATTAAAGATACTTTTTTTTTGCCTTATCATCAGATTATTGGTTTTGCCTTAGGCGAATCCACCTCTCAATCACAAGAGTTGCTGCTGTAGCTTCCAGTTTTACAACCTTGTAAAATTACACCTAAAGGAAAGGAAAGGCCGTTTCTTCTCTCACATTTATTTTTTCATTAAGAAAGACTTTTCTCAAAAGCCCCCAGTGATTTCTGATAACTCAGATCAGGTCACAAGGAAAGGCAGTGAGTGACATTTTTAGCCTCTCTTAGAAGTAGACTATATTGAAAAGAAAAGAAGGTAAGAGATGGGCTTGGAAGAGTGGAAGGGAGCTAGACTTACTGCCTGTTCTAAGAAAAGTGTGCCACTACATACTCATTTTTACGTTAGATGTTTTGATTGTCTACAGTTTATTACTGTAATCAGTGGCACAGTGAATGTCCTTGTACATTTTGAGGTATTTGCTTAAGAAAGTTTCTAAAAGTGGAATGACTGGTTCAAAGGGCTTAAACATTTTTAGAGCTTTCATAAGTCTTATTATCATACTTGTCTCCAGAAAGTCAGTACAATTTACTTTTCTAGCTAGTACTATATGTGTGACTACCCTCCCACCTAAATAATCCCTGGTCAGTTGTGCATATTACCTTTTTTGGGGGTGATTTAACCTTTGCTAGTATAACTAAAAAATGGTATGTCATTTAAAAAATGTCTATTTTAACTGGGCTTGGTGGCTCAGCCTGTAATCCCGCACCTTTGGGAGGCTGAGGTGAGTGGATTGCCTGAGCCCGCGGGTTCGAGACCTATGTGGGTAGTGAGACCTCATCTCTACAATAAATAAAAAAAAAAAACAGCCGGGCGTGGTAGCACATGCCTGTAATTCCGGCTACTGGGAAGGCTGAGGCAGAAGGATCGCCGGAGCCCAGCAGGCGAGGCTGCGGTGGCCGGGAGCGGCCACTGCACTCCACTCTGGGCAACTAAGTGACACTTCAACTCAAAAAAAAAAAGTCTCTTTCTTTCATTGCAAATGAGATTGGCATATCAGTGTTGTAATTGGTTGTGTGTGTTCCTTTTTTATTTACTGCCTATTCCTTGTCTTTATCTTTTTTTATTTTAGTAAGTAGGACTTAATTTAAAGTGAGTACAATACATAAAATGCCAAGACCATCATATTGATGACGAGATCTATTACATGGTTGTAGTGGATGTCTTGGGGAGTTAAAGTTACGTTAAGTATCAAGAAGTAAAATCCGTTGTTTCTGTTACTAACATCAAAAGTTGTGTGTAAATTATATAAAATTAGGTATTAGTAAAAAAAAAATCGGAATGTTTATCATTGTTTTTATTTTATTAAGCATGCCCAGTCAGTCTTCGCATAATAAATAATGTGTTTTTAAAAGGTCAAGTAGCATTTATAATAAATTATTGTTATCCCTAACATGAGTGTAATGGTGATATGAAAAGTCATTTGTCTTGTCATTATAACAATAAAAAAGTTGACATTTATTATGGAAAATAAAATAAAATGGTAAAACAGCAGCAATTTCATAGAGTTCAACCTAACACTTCTCTGAAGCTATTATAAGAAAGTCTCATAGTTTAAAACTAGCATTACTGGCCAGATGCAGTAGCTCACACCTCTAATCCTAGCACTTTGGGAAACTGAGGCAGGAGAATTGCTTGAGCTCAGGTTCAGGACCAGCCTGGGCAACATCATGAGACCACGTCTTTACAAAAAGTACAGAAATTAGCTGGGCATGGTGGTGTGCACCTGTAGTCCTAGCTACTCAAGAGGCTGAGGCAGAAGGATCACCCAAGCCCAGGAATTCGAGACTGCGCTGAGCCCTGATCATGCCACTGCACTCCAGCCTGGGTGACATAATGAGACCCTGACTCAAAAAAATAAAATAGGCTGGGCTCAGTGGCTCAGCCTGTAATCCCAGCACTTTGGGAGGCCGAAGTGAGTGGATTGCCTGAGCCCGCGGGTTCAAGACCCGCCTGGGCAACTTGACGAGACCTCATCTCTACAATAAATCAAAAATTAGCCGGGCATGGTAGTGCGCGCCTGTAGTTCCAGCTACTGGAAGGCTGAGGTGGAAGGGTCGCCGGAGCCCAGCGGGTCGAGGGTGCAGTGGCTGGGAGCGGCCACTGCACTCCAGTCTGAGTGACAGAGTGAGACTCCAACTCAAAAAATAAAAAAATAAAATAAAATAAACAGAAAAACCCGTAGCATTATTTTGCCTTTATCTTATGCAATTTAATTGGCATTCCCCCCTTATCTGCGGCTTCACTCTTCCTCGGTTTGAGTTACCCACTGTCATCAGGGTCCAAAAAGTAGGTGAGTACAGTGCAAGAAAATATTTTGAGATAGACAGAAAATATATACATGTAACTTTTGTTAATCTCTTACTGTACCTAATTTATAAATTAAACTTTGCCATAGGTATCTATGTATAGGAAATAACATGGTATATATATATTTATTTTTTATTTTTTTGAGTCAGAATCTCACTCTGTTACTCAGGCTGGAGGGCAGCCTCGACTCCCTGAACTCAGGCGATCCTTCCACCTCAGCCTTCCAAGTAGCTGGAACCACTGGTGTGCACTACCATGCCTGGCTACTTTTTTGATTTATTGTAGAGACAAGGTCTCACAATGTTCCCCAGGCTGGTCTCAGACTTCTGGGCTCAGGCAGTCCTCTCACTCTGCCTTCCAAAGTGCTGGGATTATAGGCATGAGCCACCATGCCCAGCTGGGAAACTGAATAAGGGGCCCATGTTAGATGACAGTATTAAAATTTTTTGGTGCCATTATATTATTTAAGTAGAAATACATGAGAGACAAAGGCAGAATTCTAGATCAGGGATTGGAAAATAGGAATAATTATGGAGGTGTAGTACTAAAGACTCATATGTTTAGGATTAATCTGATCTTAAGGTAACTGTTTCTCATCTTTTTTTATTTCTTATGCTGGCACAGATGTTTCACAGACTGTGAAGAAACTGAGGTTTATGAAAATAACTACACTTATTTAGCAAATATATTTTGATTTCCTATGTGCTAGGTACTATCCTGGGTTTTGGGGATAGTTGTGTGTAAAACATTTAGTAACTTCATGGAACTTCTGGTTAGTGAGGAAGATAGATATTATACAAATGAACACAAATAAACATACATTGTGGTAGGTATTCTGAAGAACAATTACAAGGTGCCGTAAGAGAATAAAATGAGGGTGCAGCAGGGTGTAGACTGGTGAGTTAGAGAAAGGCCTTTTTGGGGAGAGGCATTAAAGTTGAGATGGAGGATGAGTAGAACCTAGCCGTGAGAAGATAGTAGTACAGAGGGAATGTGAGGTGAGAAGGAGCATGACCTTTTGAGGAGCTGAAATAAATTCCAGTGGTTGGAGTGTTGTAAGCTGGAGTGTGATAAGGCCACAGAGATGGACGTGAAAAATTTTGCAGAGTTTTCTCACCATTTTGGCTTTCATGCTGCGTGCAGTGGGAAGCCACTGAAAGTAGCAGGTCAAGCGTGATCTAAGTATCCTTTGAGATGATCACTGTGGCTGTGATTGGATGGCAAGAAGAGCAGATGCTAGGAGAAAGGCAGGAAGTTGCTTGTAGTCGACGGTTAGTGAGCTGGAGACAGAGCAAAATGGGTGGATGTTGAGGTAAAACCCATTTAAAGAAAGAATCCATAGGACTTGGTGGTGAATTGACTGCAGCAGAAAAGAGAATCTTTTGATCTGGTCTGTTCTCCAGATTGATGTTAAACACTTTCTAGGTATTGGAGATTTGTCAATCTTCTTTTTTATTTTAAAATTTTTTTCTTAATTATAAAAATTCGTAAACACTCAAGAGTACAGAGAGTAGTAGACTGAAATGGAAATGTAGTAGTTGTCAAGATTTTTGTCACATTTGCTTCATGTATCACTTTTGTTTGTTCGCTAAAGAATTTAAAAGTAAATCCTAGATTAGATATCACTTAACCTCTTCAGGATAAGCCTTCAGAAACATGTACATTTTCTTACATAAAGTTGATTTTATCATATACCTGATTTTAAAATCTTCATTTGTCTATGTTTTAAAGTACAGATAAAATCCGGTTACTCCCCTCAACCAGTGTTTGCCTGGCATTAAAGGTTCAGCTCCTGAGCAGTGTGGCACTTAGAGCCACGCTGAGTCCCGGCTCCTCCCCCGCCGTACCCACGCGTTCAATCTGCTGA
Organism: Carlito syrichta; assembly: GCF_000164805.1. Classification (NCBI taxonomy): domain Eukaryota; kingdom Metazoa; phylum Chordata; class Mammalia; order Primates; family Tarsiidae; genus Carlito; species Carlito syrichta. The sequence goes on along the minus strand of NW_007256255.1, from coordinate 667,365 downwards.
ATCCCTTGTGTTTCCGCCTCTGGTCCCCCAGTCTCTCACCCCAGCTGCATGCTTGGCCAGTGCTTTCCCTACTGTGTTTCGTTTCCACTGAAGCTGCTGGGCCTTCATCTTTCTGCTTAGAGATTCTCCTTACCTTTTAATGCCCAGTGCTTTATACTTGCCTAACTGTCCATGAGTCGTCATGACAATACCTGCCCGTGCCAGGTTTTAAGCTCTGGACAGAGATCTTACCTTCTCTATTCATTCCATACCCCCCCTCAACCCAGGCACATTGCTCATGTTATATGTTTCATACACGTTTACTGAATTTTTAAAATTTGGGAGCTTTATTGGCTTTCTTTTATTTGTTTCTATTTTGTTTCTGAGTCTAAGTACACGCAAAATATGGGAAATGGAGATTTTTTTTCTTGAAAAGTCAAGTATCCTGTTCCCTAGGAGATTGAAATGAGAGTTTAGTATTATAATGATTTACAATTTTCCTTTTGAATTTTAAATATGCTTTTAATTTTGTCTTCTGTGATTTTGAAAACTGCTGGTAATCTGTTTCCTGATATGCCTTGTGTTCCCTCCAAGAACAACTGTAATATAGAGCTTCATATTAACTGATTTGAACAAGCCAGAAATGGAAATATCTTTCTGTGGTTTTTCTTTCCAGTGCACACGATACTCCTAAGCAGCCAGTGGTGCGTTTTAAAAGGAATAAACATCATAAAGGATCCATTTACTGTGTGGCCTGGAGTCCTTGTGGACAGTTGTTAGCAACAGGATCAAATGACAAATACGTCAAAGTGCTGCCCTTCAATGCAGAGACTTGTAACGCAACAGGTAGGACCCGAGTATGCAAGCAGGAGCTAGCCCACCAGCCTGGACTCTGTGTTTCCCACATTGTATCTCCATTTCATCTTTGCGAAATCCAAGCACACAATCTTAAAGAACAATTTTTTTAATAGTCCAGTTATTTTGTTACATTCATGAGGCATTATTCTCTCTTAGTAAGTTCTTACAGGTGGTCAGATGGTGTCTGAGCTTTAGAAAATTATCATCAGAGAAATAATTTTTAAATAACTACCGGATATTTTGTAGAGATCATCTGTCTCCTCTCTTTTTTCTTTGGGATAAAAGAGAAGAAGGTTTCGTGACCTGCCTGGGCAACTTGGCGAGACCTCATCTCTACAATAAATCAAAAAATTAGCCAGGTGTGGTAGTGCGCGCCTGTAGTTCCAGCTACTGGGAAGGCTGAGGCAGAAGGATTGCCGGAACCCAGCAGGTCGAGGCTGTGATGGCCGGGAGCGGCCACTGCACTCCAGTCTGGGTGACAGAGTGAGACTCCAACTCAAAAAAAAAAAAAGACAAGAAGGTAACTCTATAAATGAACTCTGTTTTAGGGATGATAGTAACTACTTTGATTTCTTTTTTTTTTTTTTTGGAGTAGAAGTCTCACTCTGTCACCCAGGTTGGAGGACAGTGGCACGCTCCCGGCCACCACATCCTCAATCTGCTGGGCTCAGGTGATGCTTCCACGTCAGCCTTCCAAGTAACTGGAACTACAGGCAAGCACCACCACGCCTGGCTAATTTTTTTGACTTATTGTAGAGATGAGGTCTTGCCAAGTTGCCCAGGCTGGTCTTGAATCCGTGGGCTCAGGCAGTCCTCCCACCTCGGCCTCCCAAAGTGTGAGCCACCGTGCCCAGCCTCCTTTTATTTCTTAAAGTTCTTTGCTTAGTATAGTTAAATTGCTTATAATATCAATCCCTATGTGAAAATGCAAATTATACGATTACACCATTATTCTTGACCAGTTTCAAGGCAGTTTAGCAATTTCAAGTTCTCACGGTAAGTTGAGCAGCATTTTTTTTTTTTAAATTCTCATTGCTGTTTCAGGACCAGATCTGGAATTTAGTATGCATGATGGAACAATTAGAGACTTGGCATTTATGGAAGGCCCAGAAAGTGGTGGAGCTATTTTAATAAGTGCTGGAGCAGGGGATTGTAACATTTATACAACAGATTGTCAAAGAGGACAAGGCCTCCATGCCTTGAGTGGACATACTGGTATGTAATATCAGCCTTAAGTGCTGCTTTTTTTGGTTGTTCAACCTGTGCTTTTTTTTCCCTCTGCATTTTCATTAGTGGAGTATATTTCATCAACGTGGATCTTTTCAAGAAGGGAAATTTTTATTTCAAAAATTTAAATTGTGAATTTTGGATAACGACACAGCAATAATGATAGCTAACATTGATATTTCCCTGTGTGCTAAGTCCTTTACTCATACACATATTCCTTTATCTTCACAACTATCTTGAAGAAAGTGAGAATGAAAGGGGAAAATGACTTGCCCAATGTTATAAGGCTAATAAGTGACAGACCTAAGATATGACCTGAGAATTATCTATTCCAAAGCTAGCAATCTAACACTACAGAGCCGTGCTTTCTTTCTTTCTTTTTTTTTTTTTTTGAGTTGGAGTCTCACTTTGTTGCCCAGACTGCAGTGCAGTGGCACACTCACAGCCACCACAGCCTCTACCTGCTGGACTCAGGCAATCCTTCCACCTCAGCCTTCCAAGTAGCTGGAACTACAGGCACATGTCACCACACCCAGCTAGTTTTTTGATTTATTGTAGAGACGAGGTCTCGCCATGTTGCCCAGGCTGGTCTCGAACCCGTGGGCTCAGGCAGTCCTCTCACCTTAGCCTCCCAAAGTGCTGGGATTACAGGCGTAAGTCACCGTACCCAGCCTACAAAGCTGTGCTTTCTCCATGGAAAAGCTGCGGTAATTCCAAATGATAGATTTTTTAGTACTAGTTATGATATCCTGAAATACTGAAGGTATGTACTGTCCTGAGTCACCAAAGAAAGATTTTGTTCAGTATGGCTTTTTGTTGAGTTTTTTTTTTTTTTTTTTTTGAGTTGGAGTCTCACTCTGTCACCCAGACTGGAGTGCAGTGGCTGCTCCCGGCCACCGCAGCCTCGACCTGCTGGGCTCTGGTGATCCTTCTGCCTCAGTGTTCCAAGTAGCTGGAACTACAGGCGTGTGCTACCATGCCCGGCTAATCTTTTGATTTATTGTAGAGATGAGGTCTCACCAAGCTGCCCAGGCGGGTCTCGAATCCACAGACTCAGGCAATCCACTCACCTCAGCCTCCCAAGGTGCGGGATTACAGGCTGAGCCACTGAGCCCAGCTATGTTGAGCATTTTACTGAATTTAAATTAAAAAAAAAAATTGATAATCTATTTGATATATAGAAAATCTCTGTCATTTAGTATATTTGATTAGCCAGACCATCATCACTTGCCCTGCAATAAGGAGTACTTCTTTTTTTAAAGAGATGGGGGTCTCTGTCACCCAGGCTGGAGTGCAGTGGCATGATCCCAGCGCACTGCAGCCTCGAACTCCCAGGGTCCAGCAATCCTCCCGCCTCAGCCTCCTGAGTAGCTGGGATTGCAGGTACAAGCCGCTGCACTGGCTCCAGAGTACTTGGCTTTAGATGTGTTATGGAAAGTTACCATCCCGCAGTAATAACTGAGTATATGATCTTTTATAGGGCACATTTTAGCACTTTATACCTGGAGTGGCTGGATGATTGCATCTGGTTCCCAAGATAAGACTGTTAGATTCTGGGATCTTCGAGTACCAAGCTGTGTTCGTGTTGTTGGCACAACATTTCACGGAACTGGTAGGTTTTTCTTTAATTTAAATGAATTTACACGAGAAAGAAACTTTATAAATTACACTAGCCTGCTTCTTCTCCCTTGCAATATTAAAAAAATAGAAAAAATAGTGAAATAAATACTTGGTATTTTATTAGTCAAATTGTAGTTCTTTCAAAATGCTTTCATCTGTTACCTTATTTGTAAAAATAATATTCAGCTTAGGAAACCAAGGCTCAGGGAGATTAAATAATGTATGAAATTATCTAAATTAGCAGGGCCATTTTAGAACTCAGACCTTTAAAAACATTTTTTTAAATGTATGTACATGGCAAAAATGGAAATTGAATGAAATAATGTAGTTTTCTGTTCCTTGGTCTCTTTCATTAAAGAACCAGTACCAGTTTCTTATTTATTCTTCTAGAAATATTCTGTAAATTTTAACAAAAACATTTGTGTATATTATAATCTCCCTTCTGTAAACACATGTGCATGCACATATACACATACAGGTGGTAGCGTATAATACAAATCTTGCTTTTTAAACTTAGCGGTGTCTTGGATTGTTCCACGTAAACCCAAACTACTGTTTTTTGCATTATATCACCTTTGAAAACACTGGTATCTAAGAGTGACACAGTATTCTACCATTGTCTTTCTCTTATTTTAGAGCACATGTTCTGCCTTTGCAGTTTTTTTTGTTTGTCTTTTTCTTTGAGTTGGGGGTCTGTCTCTGTCACCCAGGCTGAGTGCAGTGGCACAGTCATGGCTCATGGCAGCTTCAAACTCCTGGGCTCAGGCGACAGCCTCCTGAGTCGGTGTGTACCTCCATTCCTGGCTAATTTTTCTGATTTTTTTGGTAGAGATGAAGTCTCACTGTGTTGCCCGGACTAGTCTTGAGCTCCTGGCCTCAAGTGATCCTCCCGCCTCAACCTCCCAAAATGCTAGGATTACAGGTGTGAGCTACTGTGCCCAGCCTGTTGGTTTTTTTTTTAATGCCTTGTTTTTCTTTTGACTCTCATGGACCTTTTTCTGCACTTTGATCAAACAGATATGATTTGTTACAGCAAATTTGAGTCTGTAATCAATGATTTGTTAAAGTTTAGTTTATCAAAACTAATGTGTAACAGACTTTAAAGAATCAAACTGCTTAATAAGACTTAAGTAAAATGATACTGCCCTTGTTAAAATAATGTAAACAGTAACTACTGATCTAACCAAAATAGATATACTTATATAAAAAAGATATAGAAAGAGGAAGAATGTGTGTGAATGAGAGAAGTATTCATATCTTATTTATTTCTCTTTAGGAGTTTTGTTTGATTTCCCAAAATAGAAGATGAAGATTTAACTTTTTAACATAGCTTTCGGAGTTTTGTCATCTCTCATTCACGGGAGAGGGGGCATCTCTCAAATGATAAAACATGGACTTTTTCATGTATTAAAGAATCTTATTTCATGCCTTGGTCCTAAAAAGGATACAAGTGTTTATTGGTGGACGGTTACTTTGAATTTTTCCATAACTGAACAGTATCAATAAGCGATATTAAACTGTTAGTATATGGCTCAATGAACATAATTAGCTATGTTGCAATGTAGGAATATATTTCTGTCCATTTCCTCTACCAGGCAGTGCAGTGGCGTCTGTAGCTGTAGATCCCAGTGGTCGTCTCTTAGCCACAGGTCAGGAAGATTCCAGCTGCATGTTGTATGACATACGAGGGGGAAGGATGGTGCAGAGCTATCACCCTCACTCCAGTGATGTCCGCTCTGTTCGCTTCTCTCCTGGAGCTCACTACTTGCTAACAGGCTCTTACGACATGAAAATAAAGGTGACGGACCTCCAAGGTGATTGAGATCAACCTTCTTCTTTGCTTTTAGTCTTCTCCGTTCTGTTTGGGACCTTTGATTTTTATGAACCTGATGTGGATGACTATATAATACTTTTAATTTTATAGTATTTACTGAGCAGATTACTGAGACTGTATTAAGATACATTATAGCAAACTATTAAATAAACAATGAAGAGTAGTGTTCTTAGTTTAAAGTATTTGTAGAAGTCAACATTTATCAGTGACTCATTCTATTATAAGATAAATGATGAATTTACGTACTCTTGTTAGCTTCTACTTTAAAAGAAGTAATTAGTGTGTAACCTTTGTAAGTCTTCAGTATCTAGTTTTATTTTTAAACATTCATCAAACAAATATTTACTGTGTACCAACTAAGAGCAGACATATGAATAAGACAGTTAATACCCTCCTGGATGGAGCTTATGTTTTAGAGGCCAATAAAAAGTAAACCAGTGAACAATGGAATTTAGGTACTGGTAAAGTGCTGTTTTAAAAATTAGCATGGTAGGAGATAGCGACAGGTTGGAAGGGGAAGGCTTTTTTCGACAGGATAATTGGAGTAGGTATCTCCAAGGAAATGCCGTTAGCAGAGACCTGAATGATGAATACAGGCCAGGTCCCTAGAAGGCCACGGCAGATAGAAAGATGTCGAAGTGGAAACAAACTTGGCACGTCCATGACACTGCAAGAAGCCAGTGTGGCTGGAACTTAGTGAACCAAGGGAGAGAGAGATGGAAAAATACATCAGGGGCTGGATTTTGTAGGCTTTTTTTTTTTTTTTAAAGGGGAGGGCTTTATTTTTAAGAGCAGTTATAGCTTAATAGCAAAATTGGGAGGGAAATATAGAGATTTACCCTCTACACCTGCTCTACACATGCATAGCCTGCCCCTTTATCCATATCCCCCTCCAGAGTGGCACATTTATTATCACTGGTGAGCTATAGGCATTTAAAAAAGTACAAAGTGAAGCCTTTGGATGGCTTTAAACACTGATATGATCTGAGTTGCATTTTTAGATAATTTGGAGTTCTGTAGGGGGAGTGAATTGTGAGGGGGCAAGAATAGAAGTGTGAGTGTCAGTGAGGAGGCCACTGGCACAGCTCAGGTGAGAGAGGATGGGGCTTGGACTGGGGTGGCAGAGGTGGAGTTCATATGAAGTGACTGAATTTGGGATCTCCTTTAATTTGTTTGACTTAGGTATGGGGAGTGAGGGAAAAAGGAATCAATGCTGATTTCCAGGTTTTTGTCATAAGCAACTGCCATGGACTGATGAGGAAGACGGGTGAGGGAGGAACAGGTTTAGGTAAGAAAGTCAAGAACTTGGTCTTAGACAAGTTAGATTGAAGACGACTGTCAAGTGAGAGATCCATTGACAGCCGGGTGTGGTGGCTAACGCCTATAATTCCAGCACTTTGGGAGGTCGAGGTGAGAGGACTGCCTGAGCCCGCAGGTTCAGGACCAACCTGGGCAACTTTGCGAGACCTCATCTCTACAATAAATCAAAAAAATCTTAGCCAGGTGTGGTGGTACATGCCTGTAGTTTCAGCTACTTGGAAGGCTGAGGCAGAAGGATCACTTGAGCCTAGTAGGTCAAGGCTGTTGTGGCTGTGTACGTGCCACTGCACTCCAGCCTGGGCGACGGAATGAGATTCCCACTCCAAAAAAAAAAGGAGCCCCTCTGGCTAAGAAAGGCAGGCAGTGGGCGCTCCTGCACCATCTGGCCTGCAAGCACGAGCATGGAGGAACGTGGGACTCATAGTTTTATCGACATATCCATCGACTGTTTGGATGCTAGTCTGGAGCTCAGGTGAGAAGTCAAAGTTGGAGATAAAATGTGTGTGAATCATGACTATGTAAGTGCCTATGTACTGGATGTAATTTCTTAAGAAGTTAGATGCAGAGGGAACAGAAGAAATCTGAGGACTGACTCCTGGCGTTCATCAAACTTTAAGTCAGGAAGAGAAGCAAACTAGCAGAAGGTGAAGGGGCCCTGAAATCGGGAAATCAAGTTGAGAAATTTCAAGGAGAGAGTGGCAACTGTGTCAAATATTGCTGTGTCTATGTCGCCAAATACTACTGACTTAATTCAGCATTTAATAGTCTATCCCTATATAAATCTTTCAGTGTATTGTATTAATGTAGTTTAGGATTTTTTTATACTGCGATGTCTTAAAGTAACAGGAAGTCTATAAAACTATGCATACACTTATTTTGCATTGTAAATTGACATCTCTTTTTCTTTCTAATTTAGGCGACCTCACCAAGCAGCTGCCTATCATGGCGGTGGGGGAGCACAAGGACAAAGTGATTCAGTGCAGATGGCACACCCAGGATCTTTCCTTCCTTTCGTCCTCTGCAGACAGAACTGTAACCCTCTGGACTTACAATGGATAGAGCACACCCAATGTCAGTGCAGTGAAATGCACAGAGTGAAAGAAAGCACAGAGTCCTAAGACTACTGAGTTGTGAGAATTACAGATCTGAAGAACACAGACTGTCCAGGAGAGTGGTTTAGCAGAGGAGGCCCCTTGTTACCATGTATCCTGTTGCTGGATGGTGTTGGGCGGGGTTATTCTGCAGTGCTTTCAGTCTTCCATGTGAGCTTGTGCTGCTGTGGCCTGCTGTATGTAGTCTTGTTGCCAAAGTGCTGCAGAAGAGCTCTTATGTTGCTGGTGTGCACTCCAAGTTAAAGTGGACGATGTGTTTACGGTTTAGTATTAAATGCATTCCTTGGTCTTTGCCTAAATGACAGTTTTCTATACACATTGAAACAGAATTATACTTCAACCATATTATTCAGTGTAATGCAACTGAGTTCAGATTGAACATAGGTGTTCAGAAATCACTTTTGCTCTTCTCACAATCCCATAATTGTATCACTTGTCTTCTAGAGGTCAGAATTTTATGTCACTCAAAAGTTACATGGTTGTTTTCACTTAAGGATCATTATGGCGTTTAAAGAGGAATGGAAAACTGCTTCTTAGTTCATTATGTAGTATAAGGCTTTTCTTTTCTCTTAAACCCAGGGATTATGTCACATAATTTTGTTTCAGGCTGAAAGGTAAATGCGTTTGCTTCAGAAACTTGTTAATTTCAGTTTTTTGAATGCAACAAGATACCTCCCTTCTAAACTGTAGAAGAGCAGCAGCAGTTAAGTTATGTAACACTTGATGGTAAATTTACTGGCTAGCATTTTTCCTCTTAAAAATTAAAAATTTTGCCATAGACCATAGCATGGCTTCAAATGCTATGTCTGCATGATAACTTAAAATGGAAATTTTAAACTTTGCACTCCAAAAGCTTATTTGGATTTTTTTCTTGCACTGTTTTTTGTAATGCAGAATAATGATTTTATTTCTACATTGTAGATTCTAACATTTATGTATCTTTATTTTCATATTGTACAGTAATTTTACTTTAAATTATTAAATAGGCTATTTTATTTATTTCAAATGCAGTTGTATTGGTTCTAATTATTGAACTGTCTGTGCACTGTATGTAGCAAGCATTTTTAATCTATTGTATACAAGTGGAAAGGGTATTAGAAGTGTAACTGTGCTATTATTTCAATAAAGACCTCTTGACACCTAAAAGTACTTCTGTTCCTCAGAATCTTTGGTTTTCAGTTTAGAATGCTATTTTTCCAGTTTACTTGGATTAAGTGGGGTCCGATGGATGAACCCCATAATTAGTTTCTTAGATTTCTTTTCTAAAGTTTTACTAATTTGTCTCTTTTTTAAATAGAAAAAGATTTTAATTTTTTTTAAGTTGTGGGGTACAATTCAGGGTTAGGTATACAAATGGTCATTGTGTAGGTAAAGTTTGGGCCTCACTTTGGTCTCTACCTGGTTTGCTAATGTGCTTATTTAATCCTTGGCAGCTGCATAACTTTTGCATGTCTTCTATCTCTTTTGTCCAAGGTTTAGAGAACTTTTCTATCCTGAGTATATTGTGAATGTTGATTAATAAAAGCCTACCAGCCGGGCTCGGTGGCTCAGCCTGTAATCCCGCGCCTTGGGAGGCTGAGGTGAGTGGATTGCCTGAGCCTGTGGGTTCGAGACCCGCCAGGGCAACTTGGTGAGACCTCATCTCTACAATAAATAAAAAATTAGTGGGGTGTGGTAGCGTGCGCCTGTAGTTTCAGCTACTGGAAGGCTGAGGCAGAAGGATCGCCGGAGCCCAGCAGGTCGAGGCTGCGGTGGCCCGGAGCGGCCACTGCACTCCAGTCTGGGGGACAGAGTGAGACTCCAACTCACAAAAATAAAAAATAAAAGCCTACCAACATATATAAGTTCCAGCTCAGACTACAAGTATATTGAATTGAGTGCTTCAACATAGGAAAAATTCTAGTTAGCTTGTGGGTATTCAACAGGTACAGTTTTTCTACCTTTCAGGCACATGCAGAAGGGAATTCTGCTAAAAACAGGCTACAGTCTCTTCTTTAGTTTACTTTTATGCTGATTTTTGCACATTTAAAATATTATAACAGATTATACTAAGCTTAAAACTAGGAAAAAGGGCTATTTCTTAATATAGACCAGTTCAACCTCATGGTTAAAAAAATGCATATGATTTTGCATTCCACCTTCATCACTGTCAGGGAGAAACCTTTTAAGATTCTCCTAGGAATAAGGTATGGAGTTACTTTCTTTTACTGCAGTGCTGCATTAGATAATAAACACCAGAAGGTGGTTTGTTTCAATAAGTATGTTGTTACATATGTCCTTTTTTGGTACCCCCACACTGTCTTCTGCATGGGGGTAAATCGATTCTTTGACATTAACATAAAAAATAAGAGGACTGAAATATCTATACTCTCAGAGTCCTTCTCAGAGGTGGGTACAGGGAATGATAGAATGGGTGGGAGGGCAGTGCAAAGGTTCTTAACTCTTTCCAGGCAGGAGCTTCAGGGGTCTGATGCAAATTTTATTTAATTAATTTTATTTTTTAATATGGAATACTTCATGAATTTGCATGTCATCTTTGTGCTGGAGCCATGCTAATCTTCTCTGTATCATTTCAATATTAGATATGTGCGGTTGAAGCAAGCATCAAATTTTATTTTATTCTTTTCACATTTTATTTTTAAATGCTTATCTTTTTTTCACAATTATTTAGTTTTTATTTCTCTGCAATCCAACTAGACATGGAAGGGAGCAAGGAAAATATGGAACCCAAAGAATTGTAGCAAGAGCACAAAGATTATAGGGGTATTGCGAACAAATGGGACGGAGGGGGTGCTCTCCTGAGCTATAGTAGGAATAGTCTGTTAGTTTAAGATAAAACAGTCACATTTATTAGAGCTGTGCACAATCAGCAGTGGTGATCTCTTGCTGGTCTTGCCATTCTTGGGCCCACAGGCCTCCATGGCTTGCACAACATTCATGTCCTCTTTCACCTTGCCAAAAACCACATGCTTGCCATCCAACCATTCAGTCTTAGTAGTGCAGATGAAAAACTGGGAACTGTTTGTGTTGGGTCCAGCATTTGCCATGGACAAGATGCTTCAAGGGGACCTGTGTGCTTCAAGATAAAGTTCTCATCATCAAGTTTCTCCCCATAGATGGACTTGCCACCAGTGCCATTAAGGCATGTAAAGTCACCACCTTGTCACATAAACCCTGAAATAATTCTGTGAAAACAGGAAACTTTATAACCGAATCCTTTCTCTCCAGTGCTCAGAGCATGAAAGTTTTCTGCTGTCTTTGGAACTTTGTCTGTAAACAGCTTAAAGGAGACACGGCCCAAGGTCTCGCCGTCGTCTGCAATGTTGAAGAACACGGTGGGGCTGACCATGGCTGAGGGGAACAGGCTCAAGGCGGTGGCATCTGCAAAGCCGAATGCTTATCTTTTTAAAACTAAGCCAAAGGACACAGCCAAAAGAGTGAAAAGACAACCCACTAAATGAGAAGATACTTGCAAACTTATCTGCTAATGGGGTTAATATCCAGAATATATAGAGAACCCCTAAAAGGCAATGACAACAAAACCCATCAAAAAAATAGGCAAAGGACTTGAATAGACATTTTCCCATGAAGATATACAAAAGGCATGCCCAATAATCACATGAGAAGATGTTCAACATCACTAGTCATTAGCAAAATGCAAATAAAAACCACAATGAAATGTTACACCCATTAGGATGGCTACTATCAAAAAAACAAGTGTTGGTGAAGACTTGGGGGAAATGAACTGTGTGCACTTTTGGTAGGAATGTAAAAGTGTGCAGCTACTGTGGAAAACTATGGCAGGTCCTTAAAAAAAATTAGAAAAAAAAGAATTACCATATGATCCAGCAATTCCACACTTCTGGGTATATACTCAAATTGAAAACAAGGAAATGAACAGATATTTGTATATCCATGTTCATAGCGTTAATTTCACAGTAGCCAAAATGTGAATCCACCTGTGTCCATTGGCAAGCGAATGGATAAACTAGCAGTATATAAATCCAATGGAATATTTTTCACTCTAAAAAAAGGAAATTCTGACACAACATGGATGAACCTTGAAGACATTATGTTAAGTGACAGTCATAAAAGATACACTGTATAATTCCACTTATATGAAATACCTAGAGTAGTCAAATTCATAGTTCCAGAAAGAATGACTGCAGAGGGACAAAAGGGGGAGAATGAGTCATTGAATGGTATAGAGTTTCAGTGTATAGAATTTCAGATGGATGGTGGTGATGCTGCATAACAACGTGAATGTACGTAATACCACTGAACTATATATCCTTAAAATGGCTAAGATGGTAAATTTTATGTCCTGTGTATTTTAATTCTTTTTTTGTTTGAGTTGGAGTCTCTCTGTCACCCAGACTGGAGTGCAGTGGCACCCTCCCGGCCACCACAGCCTCGACCTGCTGGGCTCTGGCGATCCTTCCGCCTCAGCCTTCCAAGTAGCTGCAACTACAGACGCGCGCTACCCACGCCCGGCTAATTTTTGATTTATCGTAGAGATGAGGTCTCGCCAAGTTGCCCAGGCGGGTCTCCAACCCACGGGCTCAGGCAATTCACTCACCTTGGCTTTCCAAAGCGGGGCATTACAGGCTGAGCCACCGAGCCCGGCCTTAATTATTAATAATTGCGGTAACATGCACACTCAAGTGTACTGAAATACAGACCAACTGTTGGCATACCTTTTAACTTGCTGCCAATTAACTTTTGTGTACACATCTGGACAAATTCATCACCTCCTCTTCCAAAAGTTCCCTTAGAGGGCAAGGCTGGCAGTTAAAGACAAACACAAAACTTACTATTTCCAATTACTCTAGCGCAGGGGATCCCCAACGCTGGAGGTGAGCCGTGTCCGGCGGCTGCCAAATCAGTGACCAGATTCTCCTAGGACCGTGTGTCGTCCCCCCCCCCAATTGTTGTGAACTGCGCATGCGCGCTATCTATGTTGCGCGCTCCTTATGAGAATCCAATGCCTGAGAAGCCCTTACCCGCCCTCGGGCCCCGCCCCCCGCCCGTGCAAAAGTTGTCTTCCACGAGACCTTTCCCTTCTCGTCCCTCTCCAATTTAGGACTACCGTTGTCCTTCGTTATTGCTCATTTAAAAAAATCATGCTCGAGATTTCCAGTGTCACTGCAAATGTTACACATTCTAGCGCATCGAATCCATTAACAGTAAGAAAATACGTTTCGTGTCCGTTTTCCGTATTTGCGATCCACGTATGACTCAGCAGAACTTCACTCGCGGAGAGCATTCCGCCAAGGAGAGGGCCGGCAAACCCCCGCCCGGAAACCGGCCCGCAGAGGCCGGCCCCGCATCCGCGGCAGGGCCAATCAGCGGCACGCGCGGGAGGGACCCCCGCAGCCGCCGGCCGAGCGAGTCGATGAGAAGGCTCCAGCGGCCCGGCGCGGGCGAGCGAGAGGGCCACTCAGCCGCCGGCCGAGCGAACCGATGAGGAGGCTCGCGCGAAGAGCCTGAGTGCGCTGCGAAGCTCGG